>NW_028188079.1:0-60474 GCF_964204655.1 Triturus cristatus
CATCAGAAAATTGATTTTTTGGACTGTAGAAAAATTGATTCAAAATGTCATTTGGATTGTGCCTCATGTTGAATAACTACTTTTTAAAGCCTCAATGTGACCTAAATTGCCATTTTTACAGACTTTTTCTCCTACTCAGAAGCTTCTATTTCGACCAATTTCAGGCATTAAAATGACTCTAAACTCACTTAATTTTGTTCCAAAAGTGATAATTCACAAGCAATAGTCATTTACAGTCAAAAAATTAAACATTAAAAAATTATAATTTCTGACCATCTGGAGACAGTTCGACAGGTCACGGGTCATCGTTTTTCATCAGAAAATTGATTTTTTGGACTGTAGAATAATTGATTCAAAATGTCATTTGGATTGTGCCTCATGTTGAATAACTACTTTTTAAAGCCTCAATGTGACCAAAATTGACATTTTTACAGACTTTTTCTCCTACTCAGAAGCTTCTATTTCGACCAATTTCAGGCATTAAAATGACTCTAAACTCACTTAATTTAGTTCCAAAAGTGATTATTCACAAGCAATAGTCATTTACAGTCAAAAAATTAAACATTAAAAAATGATAATTTCTGACCATCTGGAGACAGTTCGACAGGTCACGGGTCATCGTTTTCATCAGAAAATTGATTTTTTGGACTGTAGAAAAATTGATTCAAAATGTCATTTGGATTGTGCCTCATGTTGAATAACTACTTTTTAAAGCCTTAATGTGACCTAAATTGCCATTTTTACAGACTTTTTCTCCTACTCAGAAGCTTCTATTTAGACCAATTTCAGTCATTAAAATGACTCTAAACTCACTCAATTTAGTTCCAAAAGTGATAATTCACAAGCAATAGTCATTTACAGTCAAAAAATTAAACATTAAAAAATTATAATTTCTGACCATCTGGAGACAGTTCGACAGGTCACGGGTCATCGTTTTTCATCAGAACATTGATTTTTTGGACTGTAGAAAAATTGATTCAAAATGTCATTTGGATTGTGCCTCATGTTGAATAACTACTTTTTAAAGCCTCAATGTGACCTAAATTGCCATTTTTACAGACTTTTTCTCCTACTCAGAAGCTTCTATTTAGACCAATTTCAGGCATTAAAATGACTCTAAACTCACTCAATTTAGTTCCAAAAGTGATAATTCACAAGCAATAGTCATTTACAGTCAAAAAATTAAACATTAAAAAATTATAATTTCTGACCATCTGGAGACAGTTCGACAGGTCACGGGTCATCGTTTTTCATCAGAACATTGATTTTTTGGACTGTAGAAAAATTGATTCAAAATGTCATTTGGATTGTGCCTCATGTTGAATAACTACTTTTTAAAGCCTCAATGTGACCTAAATTGCCATTTTTACAGACTTTTTCTCCTACTCAGAAGCTTCTATTTAGACCAATTTCAGGCATTAAAATGACTCTAAACTCACTCAATTTAGTTCCAAAAGTGATAATTCACAAGCAATAGTCATTTACAGTCAAAAAATTAAACATTAAAAATTATAATTTCTGACCATCTGGAGACAGTTCGACACGTCACGGGTCATCGTTTTTCATCAGAAAATTGATTTTTTGGACTGTAGAAAAATTGATTCAAAATGTCATTTGGATTGTGCCTCATGTTGAATATCTACTTTTTAAAGCCTTAATGTGACCTAAATTGCCATTTTTACAGACTTTTTCTCCTACTCAGAAGCTTCTATTTAGACCAATTTCAGTCATTAAAATGACTCTAAACTCACTCAATTTAGTTCCAAAAGTGATAATTCACAAGCAATAGTCATTTACAGTCAAAAAATTAAACATTAAAAAATTATAATTTCTGACCATCTGGAGACAGTTCGACAGGTCACGGGTCATCGTTTTTCATCAGAAAATTGATTTTTTGGACTGTAGAAAAATTGATTCAAAATGTCATTTGGATTGTGCCTCATGTTGAATAACTACTTTTTAAAGCCTCAATGTGACCAAAATTGACATTTTTACAGACTTTTTCTCCTACTCAGAAGCTTCTATTTCGACCAATTTCAGGCATTAAAATGACTCTAAACTCACTTAATTTAGTTCCAAAAGTGATAATTCACAAGCAATAGTCATTTACAGTCAAAAAATTAAACATTAAAAAATTATAATTTCTGACCATCTGGAGACAGTTCGACAGGTCGCGGGTCATCGTTTTTCATCAGAAAATTGATTTTTTTGGACTGTAGAAAAATTGATTCAAAATGTCATTTGGATTGTGCCTCATGTTGAATAACTACTTTTTAAAGCCTCAATGTGACCTAAATTGCCATTTTTACAGACTTTTTCTCCTACTCAGTAGCTTCTATTTAGACCAATTTCAGGCATTAAAATGACTCTAAACTCACTCAATTTAGTTCCAAAAGTGATAATTCACAAGCAATAGTCATTTACAGTCAAAAAATTAAACATTAAAAAATTATAATTTCTGACCATCTGGAGACAGTTCGACAGGTCACGGGTCATCGTTTTTCATCAGAAAATTGATTTTTGGACTGTAGAAAAATTGATTCAAAATGTCATTTGGATTGTGCCTCATGTTGAATAACTACTTTTTAAAGCCTCAATGTGACCGAAATTGACATTTTTACAGACTTTTTCTCGTACTCAGAAGCTTCTATTTCGACCAATTTCAGGCATTAAAATGACTCTAAACTCACTTAATTTAGTTCCAAAAGTGATAATTCACAAGCAATAGTCATTTACAGTCAAAAAATTAAACATTAAAAAATTATAATTTCTGACCATCTGGAGACAGTTCGACAGGTCACGGGTCATCGTTTTTCATCAGAAAACTGATTTTTTGGACTGTAGAAAAATTGATTCAAAATGTCATTTGGATTGTGCCTCATGTTGAATAACTACTTTTTAAAGCCTCAATGTGACCAAAATTGACATTTTTACAGACTTTTTCTCCTACTCAGAAGCTTCGATTTCGACAAATTTCAGGCATTAAAATGACTCTAAACTCACTTAATTTAGTTCCAAAAGTGATAATTCACAAGCAATAGTCATTTACAGTCAAAAAATTAAACATTAAAAAATTATAATTTCTGACCATCTGGAGACAGTTCGACAGGTCACGGGTCATCGTTTTTCATCAGAAAATTGATTTTTTGGACTGTAGAAAAATTGATTCAAAATGTCATTTGGATTGTGCCTCATGTTGAATAACTACTTTTTAAAGCCTCAATGTGACCGAAATTGACATTTTTACAGACTTTTTCTCGTACTCAGAAGCTTCTATTTCGACCAATTTCAGGCATTAAAATGACTCTAAACTCACTTAATTTAGTTCCAAAAGTGATAATTCACAAGCAATAGTCATTTACAGTCAAAAAATTAAACATTAAAAAATTATAATTTCTGACCATCTGGAGACAGTTCGACAGGTCACGGGTCATCGTTTTTCATCAGAAAACTGATTTTTTGGACTGTAGAAAAATTGATTCAAAATGTCATTTGGATTGTGCCTCATGTTGAATAACTACTTTTTAAAGCCTCAATGTGACCAAAATTGACATTTTTACAGACTTTTTCTCCTACTCAGAAGCTTCGATTTCAACAAATTTCAGGCATTAAAATGACTCGAAACTCACTTAATTTAGTTCCAAAAGTGATAATTCACAAGCAATAGTCATTTACAGTCAAAAAATTAAACATTAAAAATTATAATTTCTGACCATCTGGAGACAGTTCGACAGGTCACGGGTCATCGTTTTTCATCAGAACATTGATTTTTTGGACTGTAGAAAAATTGATTCAAAATGTCATTTGGATTGTGCCTCATGTTGAATAACTACTTTTTAAAGCCTCAATGTGACCTAAATTGCCATTTTTACAGACTTTTTCTCCTACTCAGAAGCTTCTATTTAGACCAATTTCAGGCATTAAAATGACTCTAAACTCACTCAATTTAGTTCCAAAAGTGATAATTCACAAGCAATAGTCATTTACAGTCAAAAAATTAAACATTAAAAATTATAATTTCTGACCATCTGGAGACAGTTCGACACGTCACGGGTCATCGTTTTTCATCAGAAAATTGATTTTTTGGACTGTAGAAAAATTGATTAAAAATGTCATTTGGATTGTGCCTCATGTTGAATATCTACTTTTTAAAGCCTTAATGTGACCTAAATTGCCATTTTTACAGACTTTTTCTCCTACTCAGAAGCTTCTATTTAGACCAATTTCAGTCATTAAAATGACTCTAAACTCACTCAATTTAGTTCCAAAAGTGATAATTCACAAGCAATAGTCATTTACAGTCAAAAAATTAAACATTAAAAAATTATAATTTCTGACCATCTGGAGACAGTTCGACAGGTCACGGGTCATCGTTTTTCATCAGAAAATTGATTTTTTGGACTGTAGAAAAATTGATTCAAAATGTCATTTGGATTGTGCCTCATGTTGAATAACTACTTTTTAAAGCCTCAATGTGACCAAAATTGACATTTTTACAGACTTTTTCTCCTACTCAGAAGCTTCTATTTCGACCAATTTCAGGCATTAAAATGACTCTAAACTCACTTAATTTAGTTCCAAAAGTGATAATTCACAAGCAATAGTCATTTACAGTCAAAAAATTAAACATTAAAAAATTATAATTTTCTGACCATCTGGAGACAGTTCGACAGGTCGCGGGTCATCGTTTTTCATCAGAAAATTGATTTTTTTGGACTGTAGAAAAATTGATTCAAAATGTCATTTGGATTGTGCCTCATGTTGAATAACTACTTTTTAAAGCCTCAATGTGACCTAAATTGCCATTTTTACAGACTTTTTCTCCTACTCAGTAGCTTCTATTTAGACCAATTTCAGGCATTAAAATGACTCTAAACTCACTCAATTTAGTTCCAAAAGTGATAATTCACAAGCAATAGTCATTTACAGTCAAAAAATTAAACATTAAAAAATTATAATTTCTGACCATCTGGAGACAGTTCGACAGGTCACGGGTCATCGTTTTTCATCAAAAAATTGATTTTTTGGACTGTAGAAAAATTGATTCAAAATGTCATTTGGATTGTGCCTCATGTTGAATATCTACTTTTTAAAGCCTTAATGTGACCTAAATTGCCATTTTTACAGACTTTTTCTCCTACTCAGAAGCTTCTATTTAGACCAATTTCAGTCATTAAAATGACTCTAAACTCACTCAATTTAGTTCCAAAAGTGATAATTCACAAGCAATAGTCATTTACAGTCAAAAAATTAAACATTAAAAAATTATAATTTCTGACCATCTGGAGACAGTTCGACAGGTCACGGGTCATCGTTTTTCATCAGAAAATTGATTTTTTGGACTGTAGAAAAATTGATTCAAAATGTCATTTGGATTGTGCCTCATGTTGAATAACTACTTTTTAAAGCCTCAATGTGACCAAAATTGACATTTTTACAGACTTTTTCTCCTACTCAGAAGCTTCTATTTCGACCAATTTCAGGCATTAAAATGACTCTAAACTCACTTAATTTAGTTCCAAAAGTGATAATTCACAAGCAATAGTCATTTACAGTCAAAAAATTAAACATTAAAAAATTATAATTTCTGACCATCTGGAGACAGTTCGACAGGTCGCGGGTCATCGTTTTTCATCAGAAAATTGATTTTTTTGGACTGTAGAAAAATTGATTCAAAATGTCATTTGGATTGTGCCTCATGTTGAATAACTACTTTTTAAAGCCTCAATGTGACCTAAATTGCCATTTTTACAGACTTTTTCTCCTACTCAGTAGCTTCTATTTAGACCAATTTCAGGCATTAAAATGACTCTAAACTCACTCAATTTAGTTCCAAAAGTGATAATTCACAAGCAATAGTCATTTACAGTCAAAAAATTAAACATTAAAAAATTATAATTTCTGACCATCTGGAGACAGTTCGACAGGTCACGGGTCATCATTTTTCATCAGAAAATTGATTTTTTGGACTGTAGAAAAATTGATTCAAAATGTCATTTGGATTGTGCCTCATGTTGAATAACTACTTTTTAAAGCCTCAATGTGACCGAAATTGACATTTTTACAGACTTTTTCTCGTACTCAGAAGCTTCTATTTCGACCAATTTCAGGCATTAAAATGACTCTAAACTCACTTAATTTAGTTCCAAAAGTGATAATTCACAAGCAATAGTCATTTACAGTCAAAAAATTAAACATTAAAAAATTATAATTTCTGACCATCTGGAGACAGTTCGACAGGTCACGGGTCATCGTTTTTCATCAGAAAACTGATTTTTTGGACTGTAGAAAAATTGATTCAAAATGTCATTTGGATTGTGCCTCATGTTGAATAACTACTTTTTAAAGCCTCAATGTGACCAAAATTGACATTTTTACAGACTTTTTCTCCTACTCAGAAGCTTCGATTTCGACAAATTTCAGGCATTAAAATGACTCTAAACTCACTTAATTTAGTTCCAAAAGTGATAATTCACAAGCAATAGTCATTTACAGTCAAAAAATTAAACATTAAAAAATTATAATTTCTGACCATCTGGAGACAGTTCGACAGGTCACGGGTCATCGTTTTTCATCAGAAAATTGATTTTTTGGACTGTAGAAAAATTGATTCAAAATGTCATTTGGATTGTGCCTCATGTTGAATAACTACTTTTTAAAGCCTCAATGTGACCGAAATTGACATTTTTACAGACTTTTTCTCGTACTCAGAAGCTTCTATTTCGACCAATTTCAGGCATTAAAATGACTCTAAACTCACTTAATTTAGTTCCAAAAGTGATAATTCACAAGCAATAGTCATTTACAGTCAAAAAATTAAACATTAAAAAATTATAATTTCTGACCATCTGGAGACAGTTCGACAGGTCACGGGTCATCGTTTTTCATCAGAAAACTGATTTTTTGGACTGTAGAAAAATTGATTCAAAATGTCATTTGGATTGTGCCTCATGTTGAATAACTACTTTTTAAAGCCTCAATGTGACCAAAATTGACATTTTTACAGACTTTTTCTCCTACTCAGAAGCTTCGATTTCGACAAATTTCAGGCATTAAAATGACTCGAAACTCACTTAATTTAGTTCCAAAAGTGATAATTCACAAGCAATAGTCATTTACAGTCAAAAAATTAAACATTAAAAAATTATAATTTCTGACCATCTGGAGACAGTTCGACAGGTCACGGGTCATCGTTTTTCATCAGAAAATTGATTTTTTGGACTGTAGAAAAATTGATTCAAAATGTCATTTGGATTGTGCCTTATGTTGAATAACTACTTCTTAAAGCCTCAATGTGACCTAAATTGCCATTTTTACAGACTTTTTCTCCTACTCAGAAGCTTCTATTTAGACCAATTTCAGTCATTAAAATGACTCTAAACTCACTCAATTTAGTTCCAAAAGTGATAATTCACAAGCAATAGTCATTTACAGTCAAAAAATTAAACATTAAAAAATTATAATTTCTGACCATCTGGAGACAGTTCGACAGGTCACGGGTCATCGTTTTTCATCAGAAAATTGATTTTTTGGACTGTAGAAAAATTGATTCAAAATGTCATTTGGATTGTGCCTCATTTTGAATAACTACTTTTTAAAGCCTCAATGTGACCAAAATTGACATTTTTACAGACTTTTTCTCCTACTCAGAAGCTTCTATTTCGACCAATTTCAGGCATTAAAATGACTCTAAACTCACTTAATTTAGTTCCAAAAGTGATAATTCACAAGCAATAGTCATTTACAGTCAAAAAATTAAACATTAAAAAATTATAATTTCTGACCATCTGGAGACAGTTCGACAGGTCGCGGGTCATCGTTTTTCATCAGAAAATGGATTTTTTGGACTGTAGAAAAATTGATTCAAAATGTCATTTGGATTGTGCCTCATGTTGAATAACTACTTTTTAAAGCCTCAATGTGACCTAAATTGCCATTTTTACAGACTTTTTCTCCTACTCAGAAGCTTCTATTTAGACCAATTTCAGGCATTAAAATGACTCTAAACTCACTTAATTTAGTTCCAAAAGTGATAATTCACAAGCAATAGTCATTTACAGTCAAAAAATTAAACATTAAAAAATTATAATTTCTGACCATCTGGAGACAGTTCGACAGGTCACGGGTCATCGTTTTTCATCAGAAAATTGATTTTTTGGACTGTAGAAAAATTGATTCAAAATGTCATTTGGATTGTGCCTCATGTTGAATAACTACTTTTTAAAGCCTCAATGTGACCAAAATTGACATTTTTACAGACTTTTTCTCCTACTCAGAAGCTTCTATTTCGACCAATTTCAGGCATTAAAATGACTCTAAACTCACTTAATTTAGTTCCAAAAGTGATTATTCACAAGCAATAGTCATTTACAGTCAAAAAATTAAACATTAAAAAATTATAATTTCTGACCATCTGGAGACAGTTCCACAGGTCGCGGGTCATCGTTTTTCATCAGAAAATTGATTTTTTGGACTGTAGAAAAATTGATTCAAAATGTCATTTGGATTGTGCCTCATGTTGAATAACTACTTTTTAAAGCCTCAATGTGACCTAAATTGCCATTTTTACAGACTTTTTCTCCTACTCAGAAGCTTCTATTTAGACCAATTTCAGGCATTAAAATTACTCTAAACTCACTCAATTTAGTTCCAAAAGTGATAATTCACAAGCAATAGTCATTTACAGTCAAAAAATTAAACATTAAAAAATTATAATTTCTGACCATCTGGAGACAGTTCGACAGGTCACGGGTCATCGTTTTTCATCAGAAAATTGATTTTTTGGACTGTAGAAAAATTGATTCAAAATGTCATTTGGATTGTGCCTCATGTTGAATAACTACTTTTTAAAGCCTCAATGTGACCAAAATTGACATTTTTACAGACTTTTTCTCCTACTCAGAAGCTTCTATTTAGACCAATTTCAGGCATTAAAATGACTCTAAACTCACTCAATTTAGTTCCAAAAGTGATAATTCACAAGCAATAGTCATTTACAGTCAAAAAATTAAACATTAAAAAATTATAATTTCTGACCATCTGGAGACAGTTCGACAGGTCACGTGTCATCGTTTTTCATCAGAAAATTGATTTTTTGGACTGTAGAAAAATTGATTCAAAATGTCATTTGGATTGTGCCTCATGTTGAATAACTACTTTTTAAAGCCTCAATGTGACCGAAATTGACATTTTTACAGACTTTTTCTGGTACTCAGAAGCTTCTATTTCGACCAATTTCAGGCATTAAAATGACTCTAAACTCACTTAATTTAGTTCCAAAAGTGATAATTCACAAGCAATAGTCATTTACAGTCAAAAAATTAAACATTAAAAAATTATAATTTCTGACCATCTGGAGACAGTTCGACAGGTCACGGGTCATCGTTTTTCATCAGAAAATTGATTTTTTGGACTGTAGAAAAATTGATTCAAAATGTCATTTGGATTGTGCCTCATGTTGAATAACTACTTTTTAAAGCCTCAATGTGACCTAATTTGCCATTTTTACAGACTTTTTCTCCTACTCAGAAGCTTCTATTTCGACCAATTTCAGGCATTAAAATGACTCTAAACTCACTTAATTTAGTTCCAAAAGTGATAATTCACAAGCAATAGTCATTTACAGTCAAAAAATTAAACATTAAAAAATTATAATTTCTGACCATCTGGAGACAGTTCGACAGGTCACGGGTCATCGTTTTTCATCAGAAAATTGATTTTTTGGACTGTAGAAAAATTGATTCAAAATGTCATTTGGATTGTGCCTCATGTTGAATAACTACTTTTTAAAGCCTCAATGTGACCAAAATTGACATTTTTACAGACTTTTTCTCCTACTCAGAAGCTTCTATTTCGACAAATTTCAGGCATTAAAATGACTCTAAACTCACTTAATTTAGTTCCAAAAGTGATAATTCACAAGCAATAGTCATTTACAGTCAAAAAATTAAACATTAAAAAATTATAATTTCTGACCATCTGGAGACAGTTCGACAGGTCGCGGGTCATCATTTTTCATCAGAAAATTGATTTTTTGGACTGTAGAAAAATTGATTCAAAATGTAATTTGGATTGTGCCTCATGGTGAATAACTACTTTTTAAAGCCTCAATGTGACCTAAATTGCCATTTTTACAGACTTTTTCTCCTACTCAGAAGCTTCTATTTAGACCAATTTCAGGCATTAAAATTACTCTAAACTCACTCAATTTAGTTCCAAAAGTGATAATTCACAAGCAATAGTCATTTACAGTCAAAAAATTAAACATTAAAAAATTATAATTTCTGACCATCTGGAGACAGTTCGACAGGTCACGGGTCATCGTTTTTCATCAGAAAATTGATTTTTTGGACTGTAGAAAAATTGATTCAAAATGTCATTTGGATTGTGCCTCATGTTGAATAACTACTTTTTAAAGCCTCAATGTGACCTAAATTGCCATTTTTACAGACTTTTTCTCCTACTCAGAAGCTTCTATTTCGACCAATTTCAGGCATTAAAATGACTCTAAACTCACTTAATTTTGTTCCAAAAGTGATAATTCACAAGCAATAGTCATTTACAGTCAAAAAATTAAACATTAAAAAATTATAATTTCTGACCATCTGGAGACAGTTCGACAGGTCACGGGTCATCGTTTTTCATCAGAAAATTGATTTTTTGGACTGTAGAATAATTGATTCAAAATGTCATTTGGATTGTGCCTCATGTTGAATAACTACTTTTTAAAGCCTCAATGTGACCAAAATTGACATTTTTACAGACTTTTTCTCCTACTCAGAAGCTTCTATTTCGACCAATTTCAGGCATTAAAATGACTCTAAACTCACTTAATTTAGTTCCAAAAGTGATTATTCACAAGCAATAGTCATTTACAGTCAAAAAATTAAACATTAAAAAATGATAATTTCTGACCATCTGGAGACAGTTCGACAGGTCACGGGTCATCGTTTTTCATCAGAAAATTGATTTTTTGGACTGTAGAAAAATTGATTCAAAATGTCATTTGGATTGTGCCTCATGTTGAATAACTACTTTTTAAAGCCTTAATGTGACCTAAATTGCCATTTTTACAGACTTTTTCTCCTACTCAGAAGCTTCTATTTAGACCAATTTCAGTCATTAAAATGACTCTAAACTCACTCAATTTAGTTCCAAAAGTGATAATTCACAAGCAATAGTCATTTACAGTCAAAAAATTAAACATTAAAAAATTATAATTTCTGACCATCTGGAGACAGTTCGACAGGTCACGGGTCATCGTTTTTCATCAGAACATTGATTTTTTGGACTGTAGAAAAATTGATTCAAAATGTCATTTGGATTGTGCCTCATGTTGAATAACTACTTTTTAAAGCCTCAATGTGACCTAAATTGCCATTTTTACAGACTTTTTCTCCTACTCAGAAGCTTCTATTTAGACCAATTTCAGGCATTAAAATGACTCTAAACTCACTCAATTTAGTTCCAAAAGTGATAATTCACAAGCAATAGTCATTTACAGTCAAAAAATTAAACATTAAAAAATTATAATTTCTGACCATCTGGAGACAGTTCGACAGGTCACGGGTCATCGTTTTTCATCAGAACATTGATTTTTTGGACTGTAGAAAAATTGATTCAAAATGTCATTTGGATTGTGCCTCATGTTGAATAACTACTTTTTAAAGCCTCAATGTGACCTAAATTGCCATTTTTACAGACTTTTTCTCCTACTCAGAAGCTTCTATTTAGACCAATTTCAGGCATTAAAATGACTCTAAACTCACTCAATTTAGTTCCAAAAGTGATAATTCACAAGCAATAGTCATTTACAGTCAAAAAATTAAACATTAAAAAATTATAATTTCTGACCATCTGGAGACAGTTCGACACGTCACGGGTCATCGTTTTTCATCAGAAAATTGATTTTTTGGACTGTAGAAAAATTGATTCAAAATGTCATTTGGATTGTGCCTCATGTTGAATATCTACTTTTTAAAGCCTTAATGTGACCTAAATTGCCATTTTTACAGACTTTTTCTCCTACTCAGAAGCTTCTATTTAGACCAATTTCAGTCATTAAAATGACTCTAAACTCACTCAATTTAGTTCCAAAAGTGATAATTCACAAGCAATAGTCATTTACAGTCAAAAAATTAAACATTAAAAAATTATAATTTCTGACCATCTGGAGACAGTTCGACAGGTCACGGGTCATCGTTTTTCATCAGAAAATTGATTTTTTGGACTGTAGAAAAATTGATTCAAAATGTCATTTGGATTGTGCCTCATGTTGAATAACTACTTTTTAAAGCCTCAATGTGACCAAAATTGACATTTTTACAGACTTTTTCTCCTACTCAGAAGCTTCTATTTCGACCAATTTCAGGCATTAAAATGACTCTAAACTCACTTAATTTAGTTCCAAAAGTGATAATTCACAAGCAATAGTCATTTACAGTCAAAAAATTAAACATTAAAAAATTATAATTTCTGACCATCTGGAGACAGTTCGACAGGTCGCGGGTCATCGTTTTTCATCAGAAAATTGATTTTTTTGGACTGTAGAAAAATTGATTCAAAATGTCATTTGGATTGTGCCTCATGTTGAATAACTACTTTTTAAAGCCTCAATGTGACCTAAATTGCCATTTTTACAGACTTTTTCTCCTACTCAGTAGCTTCTATTTAGACCAATTTCAGGCATTAAAATGACTCTAAACTCACTCAATTTAGTTCCAAAAGTGATAATTCACAAGCAATAGTCATTTACAGTCAAAAAATTAAACATTAAAAAATTATAATTTCTGACCATCTGGAGACAGTTCGACAGGTCACGGGTCATCGTTTTTCATCAGAAAATTGATTTTTTGGACTGTAGAAAAATTGATTCAAAATGTCATTTGGATTGTGCCTCATGTTGAATAACTACTTTTTAAAGCCTCAATGTGACCGAAATTGACATTTTTACAGACTTTTTCTCGTACTCAGAAGCTTCTATTTCGACCAATTTCAGGCATTAAAATGACTCTAAACTCACTTAATTTAGTTCCAAAAGTGATAATTCACAAGCAATAGTCATTTACAGTCAAAAAATTAAACATTAAAAAATTATAATTTCTGACCATCTGGAGACAGTTCGACAGGTCACGGGTCATCGTTTTTCATCAGAAAACTGATTTTTTGGACTGTAGAAAAATTGATTCAAAATGTCATTTGGATTGTGCCTCATGTTGAATAACTACTTTTTAAAGCCTCAATGTGACCAAAATTGACATTTTTACAGACTTTTTCTCCTACTCAGAAGCTTCGATTTCGACAAATTTCAGGCATTAAAATGACTCTAAACTCACTTAATTTAGTTCCAAAAGTGATAATTCACAAGCAATAGTCATTTACAGTCAAAAAATTAAACATTAAAAAATTATAATTTCTGACCATCTGGAGACAGTTCGACAGGTCACGGGTCATCGTTTTTCATCAGAAAATTGATTTTTTGGACTGTAGAAAAATTGATTCAAAATGTCATTTGGATTGTGCCTCATGTTGAATAACTACTTTTTAAAGCCTCAATGTGACCGAAATTGACATTTTTACAGACTTTTTCTCGTACTCAGAAGCTTCTATTTCGACCAATTTCAGGCATTAAAATGACTCTAAACTCACTTAATTTAGTTCCAAAAGTGATAATTCACAAGCAATAGTCATTTACAGTCAAAAAATTAAACATTAAAAAATTATAATTTCTGACCATCTGGAGACAGTTCGACAGGTCACGGGTCATCGTTTTTCATCAGAAAACTGATTTTTTGGACTGTAGAAAAATTGATTCAAAATGTCATTTGGATTGTGCCTCATGTTGAATAACTACTTTTTAAAGCCTCAATGTGACCAAAATTGACATTTTTACAGACTTTTTCTCCTACTCAGAAGCTTCGATTTCAACAAATTTCAGGCATTAAAATGACTCGAAACTCACTTAATTTAGTTCCAAAAGTGATAATTCACAAGCAATAGTCATTTACAGTCAAAAAATTAAACATTAAAAAATTATAATTTCTGACCATCTGGAGACAGTTCGACAGGTCACGGGTCATCGTTTTTCATCAGAACATTGATTTTTTGGACTGTAGAAAAATTGATTCAAAATGTCATTTGGATTGTGCCTCATGTTGAATAACTACTTTTTAAAGCCTCAATGTGACCTAAATTGCCATTTTTACAGACTTTTTCTCCTACTCAGAAGCTTCTATTTAGACCAATTTCAGGCATTAAAATGACTCTAAACTCACTCAATTTAGTTCCAAAAGTGATAATTCACAAGCAATAGTCATTTACAGTCAAAAAATTAAACATTAAAAAATTATAATTTCTGACCATCTGGAGACAGTTCGACACGTCACGGGTCATCGTTTTTCATCAGAAAATTGATTTTTTGGACTGTAGAAAAATTGATTAAAAATGTCATTTGGATTGTGCCTCATGTTGAATATCTACTTTTTAAAGCCTTAATGTGACCTAAATTGCCATTTTTACAGACTTTTTCTCCTACTCAGAAGCTTCTATTTAGACCAATTTCAGTCATTAAAATGACTCTAAACTCACTCAATTTAGTTCCAAAAGTGATAATTCACAAGCAATAGTCATTTACAGTCAAAAAATTAAACATTAAAAAATTATAATTTCTGACCATCTGGAGACAGTTCGACAGGTCACGGGTCATCGTTTTTCATCAGAAAATTGATTTTTTGGACTGTAGAAAAATTGATTCAAAATGTCATTTGGATTGTGCCTCATGTTGAATAACTACTTTTTAAAGCCTCAATGTGACCAAAATTGACATTTTTACAGACTTTTTCTCCTACTCAGAAGCTTCTATTTCGACCAATTTCAGGCATTAAAATGACTCTAAACTCACTTAATTTAGTTCCAAAAGTGATAATTCACAAGCAATAGTCATTTACAGTCAAAAAATTAAACATTAAAAAATTATAATTTCTGACCATCTGGAGACAGTTCGACAGGTCGCGGGTCATCGTTTTTCATCAGAAAATTGATTTTTTTGGACTGTAGAAAAATTGATTCAAAATGTCATTTGGATTGTGCCTCATGTTGAATAACTACTTTTTAAAGCCTCAATGTGACCTAAATTGCCATTTTTACAGACTTTTTCTCCTACTCAGTAGCTTCTATTTAGACCAATTTCAGGCATTAAAATGACTCTAAACTCACTCAATTTAGTTCCAAAAGTGATAATTCACAAGCAATAGTCATTTACAGTCAAAAAATTAAACATTAAAAAATTATAATTTCTGACCATCTGGAGACAGTTCGACAGGTCACGGGTCATCGTTTTTCATCAAAAAATTGATTTTTTGGACTGTAGAAAAATTGATTCAAAATGTCATTTGGATTGTGCCTCATGTTGAATATCTACTTTTTAAAGCCTTAATGTGACCTAAATTGCCATTTTTACAGACTTTTTCTCCTACTCAGAAGCTTCTATTTAGACCAATTTCAGTCATTAAAATGACTCTAAACTCACTCAATTTAGTTCCAAAAGTGATAATTCACAAGCAATAGTCATTTACAGTCAAAAAATTAAACATTAAAAAATTATAATTTCTGACCATCTGGAGACAGTTCGACAGGTCACGGGTCATCGTTTTTCATCAGAAAATTGATTTTTTGGACTGTAGAAAAATTGATTCAAAATGTCATTTGGATTGTGCCTCATGTTGAATAACTACTTTTTAAAGCCTCAATGTGACCAAAATTGACATTTTTACAGACTTTTTCTCCTACTCAGAAGCTTCTATTTCGACCAATTTCAGGCATTAAAATGACTCTAAACTCACTTAATTTAGTTCCAAAAGTGATAATTCACAAGCAATAGTCATTTACAGTCAAAAAATTAAACATTAAAAAATTATAATTTCTGACCATCTGGAGACAGTTCGACAGGTCGCGGGTCATCGTTTTTCATCAGAAAATTGATTTTTTTGGACTGTAGAAAAATTGATTCAAAATGTCATTTGGATTGTGCCTCATGTTGAATAACTACTTTTTAAAGCCTCAATGTGACCTAAATTGCCATTTTTACAGACTTTTTCTCCTACTCAGAAGCTTCTATTTAGACCAATTTCAGTCATTAAAATGACTCTAAACTCACTCAATTTAGTTCCAAAAGTGATAATTCACAAGCAATAGTCATTTACAGTCAAAAAATTAAACATTAAAAAATTATAATTTCTGACCATCTGGAGACAGTTCGACAGGTCACGGGTCATCGTTTTTCATCAGAAAATTGATTTTTTGGACTGTAGAAAAATTGATTCAAAATGTCATTTGGATTGTGCCTCATGTTGAATAACTACTTTTTAAAGCCTCAATGTGACCAAAATTGACATTTTTACAGACTTTTTCTCCTACTCAGAAGCTTCTATTTCGACCAATTTCAGGCATTAAAATGACTCTAAACTCACTTAATTTAGTTCCAAAAGTGATAATTCACAAGCAATAGTCATTTACAGTCAAAAAATTAAACATTAAAAAATTATAATTTCTGACCATCTGGAGACAGTTCGACAGGTCGCGGGTCATCGTTTTTCATCAGAAAATTGATTTTTTTTGGACTGTAGAAAAATTGATTCAAAAATGTCATTTGGATTGTGCCTCATGTTGAATAACTACTTTTTAAAGCCTCAATGTGACCTAAATTGCCATTTTTACAGACTTTTTCTCCTACTCAGTAGCTTCTATTTAGACCAATTTCAGGCATTAAAATGACTCTAAACTCACTCAATTTAGTTCCAAAAGTGATAATTCACAAGCAATAGTCATTTACAGTCAAAAAATTAAACATTAAAAAATTATAATTTCTGACCATCTGGAGACAGTTCGACAGGTCACGGGTCATCATTTTTCATCAGAAAATTGATTTTTTGGACTGTAGAAAAATTGATTCAAAATGTCATTTGGATTGTGCCTCATGTTGAATAACTACTTTTTAAAGCCTCAATGTGACCGAAATTGACATTTTTACAGACTTTTTCTCGTACTCAGAAGCTTCTATTTCGACCAATTTCAGGCATTAAAATGACTCTAAACTCACTTAATTTAGTTCCAAAAGTGATAATTCACAAGCAATAGTCATTTACAGTCAAAAAATTAAACATTAAAAAATTATAATTTCTGACCATCTGGAGACAGTTCGACAGGTCACGGGTCATCGTTTTTCATCAGAAAACTGATTTTTGGACTGTAGAAAAATTGATTCAAAATGTCATTTGGATTGTGCCTCATGTTGAATAACTACTTTTTAAAGCCTCAATGTGACCAAAATTGACATTTTTACAGACTTTTTCTCCTACTCAGAAGCTTCGATTTCGACAAATTTCAGGCATTAAAATGACTCTAAACTCACTTAATTTAGTTCCAAAAGTGATAATTCACAAGCAATAGTCATTTACAGTCAAAAAATTAAACATTAAAAAATTATAATTTCTGACCATCTGGAGACAGTTCGACAGGTCACGGGTCATCGTTTTTCATCAGAAAATTGATTTTTTGGACTGTAGAAAAATTGATTCAAAATGTCATTTGGATTGTGCCTCATGTTGAATAACTACTTTTTAAAGCCTCAATGTGACCGAAATTGACATTTTTACAGACTTTTTCTCGTACTCAGAAGCTTCTATTTCGACCAATTTCAGGCATTAAAATGACTCTAAACTCACTTAATTTAGTTCCAAAAGTGATAATTCACAAGCAATAGTCATTTACAGTCAAAAAATTAAACATTAAAAAATTATAATTTCTGACCATCTGGAGACAGTTCGACAGGTCACGGGTCATCGTTTTTCATCAGAAAACTGATTTTTTGGACTGTAGAAAAATTGATTCAAAATGTCATTTGGATTGTGCCTCATGTTGAATAACTACTTTTTAAAGCCTCAATGTGACCAAAATTGACATTTTTACAGACTTTTTCTCCTACTCAGAAGCTTCGATTTCGACAAATTTCAGGCATTAAAATGACTCGAAACTCACTTAATTTAGTTCCAAAAGTGATAATTCACAAGCAATAGTCATTTACAGTCAAAAAATTAAACATTAAAAAATTATAATTTCTGACCATCTGGAGACAGTTCGACAGGTCACGGGTCATCGTTTTTCATCAGAAAATTGATTTTTTGGACTGTAGAAAAATTGATTCAAAATGTCATTTGGATTGTGCCTTATGTTGAATAACTACTTCTTAAAGCCTCAATGTGACCTAAATTGCCATTTTACAGACTTTTTCTCCTACTCAGAAGCTTCTATTTAGACCAATTTCAGTCATTAAAATGACTCTAAACTCACTCAATTTAGTTCCAAAAGTGATAATTCACAAGCAATAGTCATTTACAGTCAAAAAATTAAACATTAAAAAATTATAATTTCTGACCATCTGGAGACAGTTCGACAGGTCACGGGTCATCGTTTTTCATCAGAAAATTGATTTTTTGGACTGTAGAAAAATTGATTCAAAATGTCATTTGGATTGTGCCTCATTTTGAATAACTACTTTTTAAAGCCTCAATGTGACCAAAATTGACATTTTTACAGACTTTTTCTCCTACTCAGAAGCTTCTATTTCGACCAATTTCAGGCATTAAAATGACTCTAAACTCACTTAATTTAGTTCCAAAAGTGATAATTCACAAGCAATAGTCATTTACAGTCAAAAAATTAAACATTAAAAAATTATAATTTCTGACCATCTGGAGACAGTTCGACAGGTCGCGGGTCATCGTTTTTCATCAGAAAATGGATTTTTTGGACTGTAGAAAAATTGATTCAAAATGTCATTTGGATTGTGCCTCATGTTGAATAACTACTTTTTAAAGCCTCAATGTGACCTAAATTGCCATTTTTACAGACTTTTTCTCCTACTCAGAAGCTTCTATTTAGACCAATTTCAGGCATTAAAATGACTCTAAACTCACTTAATTTAGTTCCAAAAGTGATAATTCACAAGCAATAGTCATTTACAGTCAAAAAATTAAACATTAAAAAATTATAATTTCTGACCATCTGGAGACAGTTCGACAGGTCACGGGTCATCGTTTTTCATCAGAAAATTGATTTTTTGGACTGTAGAAAAATTGATTCAAAATGTCATTTGGATTGTGCCTCATGTTGAATAACTACTTTTTAAAGCCTCAATGTGACCAAAATTGACATTTTTACAGACTTTTTCTCCTACTCAGAAGCTTCTATTTCGACCAATTTCAGGCATTAAAATGACTCTAAACTCACTTAATTTAGTTCCAAAAGTGATTATTCACAAGCAATAGTCATTTACAGTCAAAAAATTAAACATTAAAAAATTATAATTTCTGACCATCTGGAGACAGTTCCACAGGTCGCGGGTCATCGTTTTTCATCAGAAAATTGATTTTTTGGACTGTAGAAAAATTGATTCAAAATGTCATTTGGATTGTGCCTCATGTTGAATAACTACTTTTTAAAGCCTCAATGTGACCTAAATTGCCATTTTTACAGACTTTTTCTCCTACTCAGAAGCTTCTATTTAGACCAATTTCAGGCATTAAAATTACTCTAAACTCACTCAATTTAGTTCCAAAAGTGATAATTCACAAGCAATAGTCATTTACAGTCAAAAAATTAAACATTAAAAAATTATAATTTCTGACCATCTGGAGACAGTTCGACAGGTCACGGGTCATCGTTTTTCATCAGAAAATTGATTTTTTGGACTGTAGAAAAATTGATTCAAAATGTCATTTGGATTGTGCCTCATGTTGAATAACTACTTTTTAAAGCCTCAATGTGACCAAAATTGACATTTTTACAGACTTTTTCTCCTACTCAGAAGCTTCTATTTAGACCAATTTCAGGCATTAAAATGACTCTAAACTCACTCAATTTAGTTCCAAAAGTGATAATTCACAAGCAATAGTCATTTACAGTCAAAAAATTAAACATTAAAAAATTATAATTTCTGACCATCTGGAGACAGTTCGACAGGTCACGTGTCATCGTTTTTCATCAGAAAATTGATTTTTTGGACTGTAGAAAAATTGATTCAAAATGTCATTTGGATTGTGCCTCATGTTGAATAACTACTTTTTAAAGCCTCAATGTGACCGAAATTGACATTTTTACAGACTTTTTCTGGTACTCAGAAGCTTCTATTTCGACCAATTTCAGGCATTAAAATGACTCTAAACTCACTTAATTTAGTTCCAAAAGTGATAATTCACAAGCAATAGTCATTTACAGTCAAAAAATTAAACATTAAAAAATTATAATTTCTGACCATCTGGAGACAGTTCGACAGGTCACGGGTCATCGTTTTTCATCAGAAAATTGATTTTTTGGACTGTAGAAAAATTGATTCAAAATGTCATTTGGATTGTGCCTCATGTTGAATAACTACTTTTTAAAGCCTCAATGTGACCTAATTTGCCATTTTTACAGACTTTTTCTCCTACTCAGAAGCTTCTATTTCGACCAATTTCAGGCATTAAAATGACTCTAAACTCACTTAATTTAGTTCCAAAAGTGATAATTCACAAGCAATAGTCATTTACAGTCAAAAAATTAAACATTAAAAAATTATAATTTCTGACCATCTGGAGACAGTTCGACAGGTCACGGGTCATCGTTTTTCATCAGAAAATTGATTTTTTGGACTGTAGAAAAATTGATTCAAAATGTCATTTGGATTGTGCCTCATGTTGAATAACTACTTTTTAAAGCCTCAATGTGACCAAAATTGACATTTTTACAGACTTTTTCTCCTACTCAGAAGCTTCTATTTCGACAAATTTCAGGCATTAAAATGACTCTAAACTCACTTAATTTAGTTCCAAAAGTGATAATTCACAAGCAATAGTCATTTACAGTCAAAAAATTAAACATTAAAAAATTATAATTTCTGACCATCTGGAGACAGTTCGACAGGTCGCGGGTCATCATTTTTCATCAGAAAATTGATTTTTTGGACTGTAGAAAAATTGATTCAAAATGTAATTTGGATTGTGCCTCATGGTGAATAACTACTTTTTAAAGCCTCAATGTGACCTAAATTGCCATTTTTACAGACTTTTTCTCCTACTCAGAAGCTTCTATTTAGACCAATTTCAGGCATTAAAATTACTCTAAACTCACTCAATTTAGTTCCAAAAGTGATAATTCACAAGCAATAGTCATTTACAGTCAAAAAATTAAACATTAAAAAATTATAATTTCTGACCATCTGGAGACAGTTCGACAGGTCACGGGTCATCGTTTTTCATCAGAAAATTGATTTTTTGGACTGTAGAAAAATTGATTCAAAATGTCATTTGGATTGTGCCTCATGTTGAATAACTACTTTTTAAAGCCTCAATGTGACCTAAATTGCCATTTTTACAGACTTTTTCTCCTACTCAGAAGCTTCTATTTCGACCAATTTCAGGCATTAAAATGACTCTAAACTCACTTAATTTTGTTCCAAAAGTGATAATTCACAAGCAATAGTCATTTACAGTCAAAAAATTAAACATTAAAAAATTATAATTTCTGACCATCTGGAGACAGTTCGACAGGTCACGGGTCATCGTTTTTCATCAGAAAATTGATTTTTTGGACTGTAGAATAATTGATTCAAAATGTCATTTGGATTGTGCCTCATGTTGAATAACTACTTTTTAAAGCCTCAATGTGACCAAAATTGACATTTTTACAGACTTTTTCTCCTACTCAGAAGCTTCTATTTCGACCAATTTCAGGCATTAAAATGACTCTAAACTCACTTAATTTAGTTCCAAAAGTGATTATTCACAAGCAATAGTCATTTACAGTCAAAAAATTAAACATTAAAAAATGATAATTTCTGACCATCTGGAGACAGTTCGACAGGTCACGGGTCATCGTTTTTCATCAGAAAATTGATTTTTTTGGACTGTAGAAAAATTGATTCAAAATGTCATTTGGATTGTGCCTCATGTTGAATAACTACTTTTTAAAGCCTTAATGTGACCTAAATTGCCATTTTTACAGACTTTTTCTCCTACTCAGAAGCTTCTATTTAGACCAATTTCAGTCATTAAAATGACTCTAAACTCACTCAATTTAGTTCCAAAAGTGATAATTCACAAGCAATAGTCATTTACAGTCAAAAAATTAAACATTAAAAAATTATAATTTCTGACCATCTGGAGACAGTTCGACAGGTCACGGGTCATCGTTTTTCATCAGAACATTGATTTTTTGGACTGTAGAAAAATTGATTCAAAATGTCATTTGGATTGTGCCTCATGTTAATAACTACTTTTTAAAGCCTCAATGTGACCTAAATTGCCATTTTTACAGACTTTTTCTCCTACTCAGAAGCTTCTATTTAGACCAATTTCAGGCATTAAAATGACTCTAAACTCACTCAATTTAGTTCCAAAAGTGATAATTCACAAGCAATAGTCATTTACAGTCAAAAAATTAAACATTAAAAAATTATAATTTCTGACCATCTGGAGACAGTTCGACAGGTCACGGGTCATCGTTTTTCATCAGAACATTGATTTTTTGGACTGTAGAAAAATTGATTCAAAATGTCATTTGGATTGTGCCTCATGTTGAATAACTACTTTTTAAAGCCTCAATGTGACCTAAATTGCCATTTTTACAGACTTTTTCTCCTACTCAGAAGCTTCTATTTAGACCAATTTCAGGCATTAAAATGACTCTAAACTCACTCAATTTAGTTCCAAAAGTGATAATTCACAAGCAATAGTCATTTACAGTCAAAAAATTAAACATTAAAAAATTATAATTTCTGACCATCTGGAGACAGTTCGACACGTCACGGGTCATCGTTTTTCATCAGAAAATTGATTTTTTGGACTGTAGAAAAATTGATTCAAAATGTCATTTGGATTGTGCCTCATGTTGAATATCTACTTTTTAAAGCCTTAATGTGACCTAAATTGCCATTTTTACAGACTTTTTCTCCTACTCAGAAGCTTCTATTTAGACCAATTTCAGTCATTAAAATGACTCTAAACTCACTCAATTTAGTTCCAAAAGTGATAATTCACAAGCAATAGTCATTTACAGTCAAAAAATTAAACATTAAAAAATTATAATTTCTGACCATCTGGAGACAGTTCGACAGGTCACGGGTCATCGTTTTTCATCAGAAAATTGATTTTTTGGACTGTAGAAAAATTGATTCAAAATGTCATTTGGATTGTGCCTCATGTTGAATAACTACTTTTTAAAGCCTCAATGTGACCAAAATTGACATTTTTACAGACTTTTTCTCCTACTCAGAAGCTTCTATTTCGACCAATTTCAGGCATTAAAATGACTCTAAACTCACTTAATTTAGTTCCAAAAGTGATAATTCACAAGCAATAGTCATTTACAGTCAAAAAATTAAACATTAAAAAATTATAATTTCTGACCATCTGGAGACAGTTCGACAGGTCGCGGGTCATCGTTTTTCATCAGAAAATTGATTTTTTTGGACTGTAGAAAAATTGATTCAAAATGTCATTTGGATTGTGCCTCATGTTGAATAACTACTTTTTAAAGCCTCAATGTGACCTAAATTGCCATTTTTACAGACTTTTTCTCCTACTCAGTAGCTTCTATTTAGACCAATTTCAGGCATTAAAATGACTCTAAACTCACTCAATTTAGTTCCAAAAGTGATAATTCACAAGCAATAGTCATTTACAGTCAAAAAATTAAACATTAAAAAATTATAATTTCTGACCATCTGGAGACAGTTCGACAGGTCACGGGTCATCGTTTTTCATCAGAAAATTGATTTTTTGGACTGTAGAAAAATTGATTCAAAATGTCATTTGGATTGTGCCTCATGTTGAATAACTACTTTTTAAAGCCTCAATGTGACCGAAATTGACATTTTTACAGACTTTTTCTCGTACTCAGAAGCTTCTATTTCGACCAATTTCAGGCATTAAAATGACTCTAAACTCACTTAATTTAGTTCCAAAAGTGATAATTCACAAGCAATAGTCATTTACAGTCAAAAAATTAAACATTAAAAAATTATAATTTCTGACCATCTGGAGACAGTTCGACAGGTCACGGGTCATCGTTTTTCATCAGAAAACTGATTTTTTGGACTGTAGAAAAATTGATTCAAAATGTCATTTGGATTGTGCCTCATGTTGAATAACTACTTTTTAAAGCCTCAATGTGACCAAAATTGACATTTTTACAGACTTTTTCTCCTACTCAGAAGCTTCGATTTCGACAAATTTCAGGCATTAAAATGACTCTAAACTCACTTAATTTAGTTCCAAAAGTGATAATTCACAAGCAATAGTCATTTACAGTCAAAAAATTAAACATTAAAAAATTATAATTTCTGACCATCTGGAGACAGTTCGACAGGTCACGGGTCATCGTTTTTCATCAGAAAATTGATTTTTTGGACTGTAGAAAAATTGATTCAAAATGTCATTTGGATTGTGCCTCATGTTGAATAACTACTTTTTAAAGCCTCAATGTGACCGAAATTGACATTTTTACAGACTTTTTCTCGTACTCAGAAGCTTCTATTTCGACCAATTTCAGGCATTAAAATGACTCTAAACTCACTTAATTTAGTTCCAAAAGTGATAATTCACAAGCAATAGTCATTTACAGTCAAAAAATTAAACATTAAAAAATTATAATTTCTGACCATCTGGAGACAGTTCGACAGGTCACGGGTCATCGTTTTTCATCAGAAAACTGATTTTTTGGACTGTAGAAAAATTGATTCAAAATGTCATTTGGATTGTGCCTCATGTTGAATAACTACTTTTTAAAGCCTCAATGTGACCGAAATTGACATTTTTACAGACTTTTTCTGGTACTCAGAAGCTTCTATTTCGACCAATTTCAGGCATTAAAATGACTCTAAACTCACTTAATTTAGTTCCAAAAGTGATAATTCACAAGCAATAGTCATTTACAGTCAAAAAATTAAACATTAAAAAATTATAATTTCTGACCATCTGGAGACAGTTCGACAGGTCACGGGTCATCGTTTTTCATCAGAAAATTGATTTTTTGGACTGTAGAAAAATTGATTCAAAATGTCATTTGGATTGTGCCTCATGTTGAATAACTACTTTTTAAAGCCTCAATGTGACCTAATTTGCCATTTTTACAGACTTTTTCTCCTACTCAGAAGCTTCTATTTCGACCAATTTCAGGCATTAAAATGACTCTAAACTCACTTAATTTAGTTCCAAAAGTGATAATTCACAAGCAATAGTCATTTACAGTCAAAAAATTAAACATTAAAAAATTATAATTTCTGACCATCTGGAGACAGTTCGACAGGTCACGGGTCATCGTTTTTCATCAGAAAATTGATTTTTTGGACTGTAGAAAAATTGATTCAAAATGTCATTTGGATTGTGCCTCATGTTGAATAACTACTTTTTAAAGCCTCAATGTGACCAAAATTGACATTTTTACAGACTTTTTCTCCTACTCAGAAGCTTCTATTTCGACAAATTTCAGGCATTAAAATGACTCTAAACTCACTTAATTTAGTTCCAAAAGTGATAATTCACAAGCAATAGTCATTTACAGTCAAAAAATTAAACATTAAAAAATTATAATTTCTGACCATCTGGAGACAGTTCGACAGGTCGCGGGTCATCATTTTTCATCAGAAAATTGATTTTTTGGACTGTAGAAAAATTGATTCAAAATGTAATTTGGATTGTGCCTCATGGTGAATAACTACTTTTTAAAGCCTCAATGTGACCTAAATTGCCATTTTTACAGACTTTTTCTCCTACTCAGAAGCTTCTATTTAGACCAATTTCAGGCATTAAAATTACTCTAAACTCACTCAATTTAGTTCCAAAAGTGATAATTCACAAGCAATAGTCATTTACAGTCAAAAAATTAAACATTAAAAAATTATAATTTCTGACCATCTGGAGACAGTTCGACAGGTCACGGGTCATCGTTTTTCATCAGAAAATTGATTTTTTGGACTGTAGAAAAATTGATTCAAAATGTCATTTGGATTGTGCCTCATGTTGAATAACTACTTTTTAAAGCCTCAATGTGACCTAAATTGCCATTTTTACAGACTTTTTCTCCTACTCAGAAGCTTCTATTTCGACCAATTTCAGGCATTAAAATGACTCTAAACTCACTTAATTTTGTTCCAAAAGTGATAATTCACAAGCAATAGTCATTTACAGTCAAAAAATTAAACATTAAAAAATTATAATTTCTGACCATCTGGAGACAGTTCGACAGGTCACGGGTCATCGTTTTTCATCAGAAAATTGATTTTTTGGACTGTAGAATAATTGATTCAAAATGTCATTTGGATTGTGCCTCATGTTGAATAACTACTTTTTAAAGCCTCAATGTGACCAAAATTGACATTTTTACAGACTTTTTCTCCTACTCAGAAGCTTCTATTTCGACCAATTTCAGGCATTAAAATGACTCTAAACTCACTTAATTTAGTTCCAAAAGTGATTATTCACAAGCAATAGTCATTTACAGTCAAAAAATTAAACATTAAAAAATGATAATTTCTGACCATCTGGAGACAGTTCGACAGGTCACGGGTCATCGTTTTTCATCAGAAAATTGATTTTTTGGACTGTAGAAAAATTGATTCAAAATGTCATTTGGATTGTGCCTCATGTTGAATAACTACTTTTTAAAGCCTTAATGTGACCTAAATTGCCATTTTTACAGACTTTTTCTCCTACTCAGAAGCTTCTATTTAGACCAATTTCAGTCATTAAAATGACTCTAAACTCACTCAATTTAGTTCCAAAAGTGATAATTCACAAGCAATAGTCATTTACAGTCAAAAAATTAAACATTAAAAAATTATAATTTCTGACCATCTGGAGACAGTTCGACAGGTCACGGGTCATCGTTTTTCATCAGAACATTGATTTTTTGGACTGTAGAAAAATTGATTCAAAATGTCATTTGGATTGTGCCTCATGTTGAATAACTACTTTTTAAAGCCTCAATGTGACCTAAATTGCCATTTTTACAGACTTTTTCTCCTACTCAGAAGCTTCTATTTAGACCAATTTCAGGCATTAAAATGACTCTAAACTCACTCAATTTAGTTCCAAAAGTGATAATTCACAAGCAATAGTCATTTACAGTCAAAAAATTAAACATTAAAAAATTATAATTTCTGACCATCTGGAGACAGTTCGACAGGTCACGGGTCATCGTTTTTCATCAGAACATTGATTTTTTGGACTGTAGAAAAATTGATTCAAAATGTCATTTGGATTGTGCCTCATGTTGAATAACTACTTTTTAAAGCCTCAATGTGACCTAAATTGCCATTTTTACAGACTTTTTCTCCTACTCAGAAGCTTCTATTTAGACCAATTTCAGGCATTAAAATGACTCTAAACTCACTCAATTTAGTTCCAAAAGTGATAATTCACAAGCAATAGTCATTTACAGTCAAAAAATTAAACATTAAAAAATTATAATTTCTGACCATCTGGAGACAGTTCGACACGTCACGGGTCATCGTTTTTCATCAGAAAATTGATTTTTTGGACTGTAGAAAAATTGATTCAAAATGTCATTTGGATTGTGCCTCATGTTGAATATCTACTTTTTAAAGCCTTAATGTGACCTAAATTGCCATTTTTACAGACTTTTTCTCCTACTCAGAAGCTTCTATTTAGACCAATTTCAGTCATTAAAATGACTCTAAACTCACTCAATTTAGTTCCAAAAGTGATAATTCACAAGCAATAGTCATTTACAGTCAAAAAATTAAACATTAAAAAATTATAATTTCTGACCATCTGGAGACAGTTCGACAGGTCACGGGTCATCGTTTTTCATCAGAAAATTGATTTTTTGGACTGTAGAAAAATTGATTCAAAATGTCATTTGGATTGTGCCTCATGTTGAATAACTACTTTTTAAAGCCTCAATGTGACCAAAATTGACATTTTTACAGACTTTTTCTCCTACTCAGAAGCTTCTATTTCGACCAATTTCAGGCATTAAAATGACTCTAAACTCACTTAATTTAGTTCCAAAAGTGATAATTCACAAGCAATAGTCATTTACAGTCAAAAAATTAAACATTAAAAAATTATAATTTCTGACCATCTGGAGACAGTTCGACAGGTCGCGGGTCATCGTTTTTCATCAGAAAATTGATTTTTTTGGACTGTAGAAAAATTGATTCAAAATGTCATTTGGATTGTGCCTCATGTTGAATAACTACTTTTTAAAGCCTCAATGTGACCTAAATTGCCATTTTTACAGACTTTTTCTCCTACTCAGTAGCTTCTATTTAGACCAATTTCAGGCATTAAAATGACTCTAAACTCACTCAATTTAGTTCCAAAAGTGATAATTCACAAGCAATAGTCATTTACAGTCAAAAAATTAAACATTAAAAAATTATAATTTCTGACCATCTGGAGACAGTTCGACAGGTCACGGGTCATCGTTTTTCATCAGAAAATTGATTTTTTGGACTGTAGAAAAATTGATTCAAAATGTCATTTGGATTGTGCCTCATGTTGAATAACTACTTTTTAAAGCCTCAATGTGACCGAAATTGACATTTTTACAGACTTTTTCTCGTACTCAGAAGCTTCTATTTCGACCAATTTCAGGCATTAAAATGACTCTAAACTCACTTAATTTAGTTCCAAAAGTGATAATTCACAAGCAATAGTCATTTACAGTCAAAAAATTAAACATTAAAAAATTATAATTTCTGACCATCTGGAGACAGTTCGACAGGTCACGGGTCATCGTTTTTCATCAGAAAACTGATTTTTTGGACTGTAGAAAAATTGATTCAAAATGTCATTTGGATTGTGCCTCATGTTGAATAACTACTTTTTAAAGCCTCAATGTGACCAAAATTGACATTTTTACAGACTTTTTCTCCTACTCAGAAGCTTCGATTTCGACAAATTTCAGGCATTAAAATGACTCTAAACTCACTTAATTTAGTTCCAAAAGTGATAATTCACAAGCAATAGTCATTTACAGTCAAAAAATTAAACATTAAAAAATTATAATTTCTGACCATCTGGAGACAGTTCGACAGGTCACGGGTCATCGTTTTTCATCAGAAAATTGATTTTTTGGACTGTAGAAAAATTGATTCAAAATGTCATTTGGATTGTGCCTCATGTTGAATAACTACTTTTTAAAGCCTCAATGTGACCGAAATTGACATTTTTACAGACTTTTTCTCGTACTCAGAAGCTTCTATTTCGACCAATTTCAGGCATTAAAATGACTCTAAACTCACTTAATTTAGTTCCAAAAGTGATAATTCACAAGCAATAGTCATTTACAGTCAAAAAATTAAACATTAAAAAATTATAATTTCTGACCATCTGGAGACAGTTCGACAGGTCACGGGTCATCGTTTTTCATCAGAAAACTGATTTTTTGGACTGTAGAAAAATTGATTCAAAATGTCATTTGGATTGTGCCTCATGTTGAATAACTACTTTTTAAAGCCTCAATGTGACCAAAATTGACATTTTTACAGACTTTTTCTCCTACTCAGAAGCTTCGATTTCAACAAATTTCAGGCATTAAAATGACTCGAAACTCACTTAATTTAGTTCCAAAAGTGATAATTCACAAGCAATAGTCATTTACAGTCAAAAAATTAAACATTAAAAAATTATAATTTCTGACCATCTGGAGACAGTTCGACAGGTCACGGGTCATCGTTTTTCATCAGAACATTGATTTTTTGGACTGTAGAAAAATTGATTCAAAATGTCATTTGGATTGTGCCTCATGTTGAATAACTACTTTTTAAAGCCTCAATGTGACCTAAATTGCCATTTTTACAGACTTTTTCTCCTACTCAGAAGCTTCTATTTAGACCAATTTCAGGCATTAAAATGACTCTAAACTCACTCAATTTAGTTCCAAAAGTGATAATTCACAAGCAATAGTCATTTACAGTCAAAAAATTAAACATTAAAAAATTATAATTTCTGACCATCTGGAGACAGTTCGACACGTCACGGGTCATCGTTTTTCATCAGAAAATTGATTTTTTGGACTGTAGAAAAATTGATTAAAAATGTCATTTGGATTGTGCCTCATGTTGAATATCTACTTTTTAAAGCCTTAATGTGACCTAAATTGCCATTTTTACAGACTTTTTCTCCTACTCAGAAGCTTCTATTTAGACCAATTTCAGTCATTAAAATGACTCTAAACTCACTCAATTTAGTTCCAAAAGTGATAATTCACAAGCAATAGTCATTTACAGTCAAAAAATTAAACATTAAAAAATTATAATTTCTGACCATCTGGAGACAGTTCGACAGGTCACGGGTCATCGTTTTTCATCAGAAAATTGATTTTTTGGACTGTAGAAAAATTGATTCAAAATGTCATTTGGATTGTGCCTCATGTTGAATAACTACTTTTTAAAGCCTCAATGTGACCAAAATTGACATTTTTACAGACTTTTTCTCCTACTCAGAAGCTTCTATTTCGACCAATTTCAGGCATTAAAATGACTCTAAACTCACTTAATTTAGTTCCAAAAGTGATAATTCACAAGCAATAGTCATTTACAGTCAAAAAATTAAACATTAAAAAATTATAATTTCTGACCATCTGGAGACAGTTCGACAGGTCGCGGGTCATCGTTTTTCATCAGAAAATTGATTTTTTTGGACTGTAGAAAAATTGATTCAAAATGTCATTTGGATTGTGCCTCATGTTGAATAACTACTTTTTAAAGCCTCAATGTGACCTAAATTGCCATTTTTACAGACTTTTTCTCCTACTCAGTAGCTTCTATTTAGACCAATTTCAGGCATTAAAATGACTCTAAACTCACTCAATTTAGTTCCAAAAGTGATAATTCACAAGCAATAGTCATTTACAGTCAAAAAATTAAACATTAAAAAATTATAATTTCTGACCATCTGGAGACAGTTCGACAGGTCACGGGTCATCGTTTTTCATCAAAAAATTGATTTTTTGGACTGTAGAAAAATTGATTCAAAATGTCATTTGGATTGTGCCTCATGTTGAATATCTACTTTTTAAAGCCTTAATGTGACCTAAATTGCCATTTTTACAGACTTTTTCTCCTACTCAGAAGCTTCTATTTAGACCAATTTCAGTCATTAAAATGACTCTAAACTCACTCAATTTAGTTCCAAAAGTGATAATTCACAAGCAATAGTCATTTACAGTCAAAAAATTAAACATTAAAAAATTATAATTTCTGACCATCTGGAGACAGTTCGACAGGTCACGGGTCATCGTTTTTCATCAGAAAATTGATTTTTTGGACTGTAGAAAAATTGATTCAAAATGTCATTTGGATTGTGCCTCATGTTGAATAACTACTTTTTAAAGCCTCAATGTGACCAAAATTGACATTTTTACAGACTTTTTCTCCTACTCAGAAGCTTCTATTTCGACCAATTTCAGGCATTAAAATGACTCTAAACTCACTTAATTTAGTTCCAAAAGTGATAATTCACAAGCAATAGTCATTTACAGTCAAAAAATTAAACATTAAAAAATTATAATTTCTGACCATCTGGAGACAGTTCGACAGGTCGCGGGTCATCGTTTTTCATCAGAAAATTGATTTTTTTGGACTGTAGAAAAATTGATTCAAAATGTCATTTGGATTGTGCCTCATGTTGAATAACTACTTTTTAAAGCCTCAATGTGACCTAAATTGCCATTTTTACAGACTTTTTCTCCTACTCAGTAGCTTCTATTTAGACCAATTTCAGGCATTAAAATGACTCTAAACTCACTCAATTTAGTTCCAAAAGTGATAATTCACAAGCAATAGTCATTTACAGTCAAAAAATTAAACATTAAAAAATTATAATTTCTGACCATCTGGAGACAGTTCGACAGGTCACGGGTCATCATTTTTCATCAGAAAATTGATTTTTTGGACTGTAGAAAAATTGATTCAAAATGTCATTTGGATTGTGCCTCATGTTGAATAACTACTTTTTAAAGCCTCAATGTGACCGAAATTGACATTTTTACAGACTTTTTCTCGTACTCAGAAGCTTCTATTTCGACCAATTTCAGGCATTAAAATGACTCTAAACTCACTTAATTTAGTTCCAAAAGTGATAATTCACAAGCAATAGTCATTTACAGTCAAAAAATTAAACATTAAAAAATTATAATTTCTGACCATCTGGAGACAGTTCGACAGGTCACGGGTCATCGTTTTTCATCAGAAAACTGATTTTTTGGACTGTAGAAAAATTGATTCAAAATGTCATTTGGATTGTGCCTCATGTTGAATAACTACTTTTTAAAGCCTCAATGTGACCAAAATTGACATTTTTACAGACTTTTTCTCCTACTCAGAAGCTTCGATTTCGACAAATTTCAGGCATTAAAATGACTCTAAACTCACTTAATTTAGTTCCAAAAGTGATAATTCACAAGCAATAGTCATTTACAGTCAAAAAATTAAACATTAAAAAATTATAATTTCTGACCATCTGGAGACAGTTCGACAGGTCACGGGTCATCGTTTTTCATCAGAAAATTGATTTTTTGGACTGTAGAAAAATTGATTCAAAATGTCATTTGGATTGTGCCTCATGTTGAATAACTACTTTTTAAAGCCTCAATGTGACCGAAATTGACATTTTTACAGACTTTTTCTCGTACTCAGAAGCTTCTATTTCGACCAATTTCAGGCATTAAAATGACTCTAAACTCACTTAATTTAGTTCCAAAAGTGATAATTCACAAGCAATAGTCATTTACAGTCAAAAAATTAAACATTAAAAAATTATAATTTCTGACCATCTGGAGACAGTTCGACAGGTCACGGGTCATCGTTTTTCATCAGAAAACTGATTTTTTGGACTGTAGAAAAATTGATTCAAAATGTCATTTGGATTGTGCCTCATGTTGAATAACTACTTTTTAAAGCCTCAATGTGACCAAAATTGACATTTTTACAGACTTTTTCTCCTACTCAGAAGCTTCGATTTCGACAAATTTCAGGCATTAAAATGACTCGAAACTCACTTAATTTAGTTCCAAAAGTGATAATTCACAAGCAATAGTCATTTACAGTCAAAAAATTAAACATTAAAAAATTATAATTTCTGACCATCTGGAGACAGTTCGACAGGTCACGGGTCATCGTTTTTCATCAGAAAATTGATTTTTTGGACTGTAGAAAAATTGATTCAAAATGTCATTTGGATTGTGCCTTATGTTGAATAACTACTTCTTAAAGCCTCAATGTGACCTAAATTGCCATTTTTACAGACTTTTTCTCCTACTCAGAAGCTTCTATTTAGACCAATTTCAGTCATTAAAATGACTCTAAACTCACTCAATTTAGTTCCAAAAGTGATAATTCACAAGCAATAGTCATTTACAGTCAAAAAATTAAACATTAAAAAATTATAATTTCTGACCATCTGGAGACAGTTCGACAGGTCACGGGTCATCGTTTTTCATCAGAAAATTGATTTTTTGGACTGTAGAAAAATTGATTCAAAATGTCATTTGGATTGTGCCTCATTTTGAATAACTACTTTTTAAAGCCTCAATGTGACCAAAATTGACATTTTTACAGACTTTTTCTCCTACTCAGAAGCTTCTATTTCGACCAATTTCAGGCATTAAAATGACTCTAAACTCACTTAATTTAGTTCCAAAAGTGATAATTCACAAGCAATAGTCATTTACAGTCAAAAAATTAAACATTAAAAAATTATAATTTCTGACCATCTGGAGACAGTTCGACAGGTCGCGGGTCATCGTTTTTCATCAGAAAATGGATTTTTTGGACTGTAGAAAAATTGATTCAAAATGTCATTTGGATTGTGCCTCATGTTGAATAACTACTTTTTAAAGCCTCAATGTGACCTAAATTGCCATTTTTACAGACTTTTTCTCCTACTCAGAAGCTTCTATTTAGACCAATTTCAGGCATTAAAATGACTCTAAACTCACTTAATTTAGTTCCAAAAGTGATAATTCACAAGCAATAGTCATTTACAGTCAAAAAATTAAACATTAAAAAATTATAATTTCTGACCATCTGGAGACAGTTCGACAGGTCACGGGTCATCGTTTTTCATCAGAAAATTGATTTTTTGGACTGTAGAAAAATTGATTCAAAATGTCATTTGGATTGTGCCTCATGTTGAATAACTACTTTTTAAAGCCTCAATGTGACCAAAATTGACATTTTTACAGACTTTTTCTCCTACTCAGAAGCTTCTATTTCGACCAATTTCAGGCATTAAAATGACTCTAAACTCACTTAATTTAGTTCCAAAAGTGATTATTCACAAGCAATAGTCATTTACAGTCAAAAAATTAAACATTAAAAAATTATAATTTCTGACCATCTGGAGACAGTTCCACAGGTCGCGGGTCATCGTTTTTCATCAGAAAATTGATTTTTTGGACTGTAGAAAAATTGATTCAAAATGTCATTTGGATTGTGCCTCATGTTGAATAACTACTTTTTAAAGCCTCAATGTGACCTAAATTGCCATTTTTACAGACTTTTTCTCCTACTCAGAAGCTTCTATTTCGACCAATTTCAGGCATTAAAATTACTCTAAACTCACTCAATTTAGTTCCAAAAGTGATAATTCACAAGCAATAGTCATTTACAGTCAAAAAATTAAACATTAAAAAATTATAATTTCTGACCATCTGGAGACAGTTCGACAGGTCACGGGTCATCGTTTTTCATCAGAAAATTGATTTTTTGGACTGTAGAAAAATTGATTCAAAATGTCATTTGGATTGTGCCTCATGTTGAATAACTACTTTTTAAAGCCTCAATGTGACCAAAATTGACATTTTTACAGACTTTTTCTCCTACTCAGAAGCTTCTATTTCGACCAATTTCAGGCATTAAAATGACTCTAAACTCACTCAATTTAGTTCCAAAAGTGATAATTCACAAGCAATAGTCATTTACAGTCAAAAAATTAAACATTAAAAAATTATAATTTCTGACCATCTGGAGACAGTTCGACAGGTCACGGGTCATCGTTTTTCATCAGAAAATTGATTTTTTGGACTGTAGAAAAATTGATTCAAAATGTCATTTGGATTGTGCCTCATGTTGAATAACTACTTTTTAAAGCCTCAATGTGACCAAAATTGACATTTTTACAGACTTTTTCTCCTACTCAGAAGCTTCTATTTCGACCAATTTCAGGCATTACAATGACTCTAAACTCACTTAATTTAGTTCCAAAAGTGATAATTCACAAGCAATAGTCATTTACAGTCAAAAAATTAAACATTAAAAAATTATAATTTCTGACCATCTGGAGACAGTTCGACAGGTCGCGGGTCATCGTTTTTCATCAGAAAATTGATTTTTTGGACTGTAGAAAAATTGATTCAAAATGTCATTTGGATTGTGCCTCATGTTGAATAACTACTTTTTAAAGCCTCAATGTGACCTAAATTGCCATTTTTACAGACTTTTTCTCCTACTCAGAAGCTTCTATTTAGACCAATTTCAGGCATTAAAATTACTCTAAACTCACTCAATTTAGTTCCAAAAGTGATAATTCACAAGCAATAGTCATTTACAGTCAAAAAATTAAACATTAAAAAATTATAATTTCTGACCATCTGGAGACAGTTCGACAGGTCACGGGTCATCGTTTTTCATCAAAAAATTGATTTTTTGGACTGTAGAAAAATTGATTCAAAATGTCATTTGGATTGTGCCTCATGTTGAATAACTACTTCTTAAAGCCTCAATGTGACCTAAATTGCCATTTTTACAGACTTTTTCTCCTACTCAGAAGCTTCTATTTAGACCAATTTCAGTCATTAAAATGACTCTAAACTCACTCAATTTAGTTCCAAAAGTGATAATTCACAAGCAATAGTCATTTACAGTCAAAAAATTAAACATTAAAAAATTATAATTTCTGACCATCTGGAGACAGTTCGACAGGTCACGGGTCATCGTTTTTCATCAGAAAATTGATTTTTTGGACTGTAGAAAAATTGATTCAAAATGTCATTTGGATTGTGCCTCATGTTGAATAACTACTTTTTAAAGCCTCAATGTGACCTAAATTGCCATTTTTACAGACTTTTTCTCCTACTCAGAAGCTTCTATTTAGACCAATTTCAGGCATTAAAATGACTCTAAACTCACTCAATTTAGTTCCAAAAGTGATAATTCACAAGCAATAGTCATTTACAGTCAAAAAATTAAACATTAAAAAATTATAATTTCTGACCATCTGGAGACAGTTCCACAGGTCACGGGTCATCGTTTTTCATCAGAAAATTGATTTTTTGGTCTGTAGAAAAATTGATTCAAAATGTCATTTGGATTGTGCCTCATGTTGAATAACTACTTTTTAAAGCCTCAATGTGACCTAAATTGCCATTTTTACAGACTTTTTCTCCTACTCAGAAGCTTCTATTTAGACCAATTTCAGGCATTAAAATGACTCTAAACTCACTCAATTTAGTTCCAAAAGTGATAATTCACAAGCAATAGTCATTTACAGTCAAAAAATTAAACATTAAAAAATTATAATTTCTGACCATCTGGAGACAGTTCGACAGGTCACGGGTCATCGTTTTTCATCAGAAAATTGATTTTTTGGACTGTAGAAAAATTGATTCAAAATGTCATTTGGATTGTGCCTCATGTTGAATAACTACTTTTTAAAGCCTCAATGTGACCTAAATTGCCATTTTTACAGACTTTTTCTCCTACTCAGAAGCTTCTATTTCGACCAATTTCAGGCATTAAAATGACTCTAAACTCACTTAATGTAGTTCCAAAAGTGATAATTCACAAGCAATAGTCATTTACAGTCAAAAAATTAAACATTAAAAAATTATAATTTCTGACCATCTGGAGACAGTTCGACAGGTCGCGGGTCATCGTTTTTCATCAGAAAATTGATTTTTTGGACTGTAGAAAAATTGATTCAAAATGTCATTTGGATTGTGCCTCATGTTGAATAACTACTTTTTAAAGCCTTAATGTGACCTAAATTGCCATTTTTACAGACTTTTTCTCCTACTCAGAAGCTTCTATTTAGACCAATTTCAGTCATTAAAATGACTCTAAACTCACTCAATTTAGTTCCAAAAGTGATAATTCACAAGCAATAGTCATTTACAGTCAAAAAATTAAACATTAAACAATTATAATTTCTGACCATCTGGAGACAGTTCGACAGGTCACGGGTCATCGTTTTTCATCAGAAAATTGATTTTTTGGACTGTAGAAAAATTGATTCAAAATGTCATTTGGATTGTGCCTCATGTTGAATAACTACTTTTTAAAGCCTCAATGTGACCAAAATTGACATTTTTACAGACTTTTTCTCCTACTCAGAAGCTTCTATTTAGACCAATTTCAGGCATTAAAATGACTCTAAACTCACTTAATTTAGTTCCAAAAGTGATAATTCACAAGCAATAGTCATTTACAGTCAAAAAATTAAACATTAAAAAATTATAATTTCTGACCATCTGGAGACAGTTCGACAGGTCGCGGGTCATCGTTTTTCATCAGAAAATTGATTTTTTGGACTGTAGAAAAATTGATTCAAAATGTCATTTGGATTGTGCCTCATGTTGAATAACTACTTTTTAAAGCCTCAATGTGACCTAAATTGCCATTTTTACAGACTTTTTCTCCTACTCAGAAGCTTCTATTTAGACCAATTTCAGGCATTAAAATGACTCTAAACTCACTTAATTTAGTTCCAAAAGTGATAATTCACAAGCAATAGTCATTTACAGTCAAAAAATTAAACATTAAAAAATTATAATTTCTGACCATCTGGAGACAGTTCGACAGGTCACGGGTCATCGTTTTTCATCAGAAAATTGATTTTTTGGACTGTAGAAAAATTGATTCAAAATGTCATTTGGATTGTGCCTCATGTTGAATAACTACTTTTTAAAGCCTCAATGTGACCTAATTTGCCATTTTTACAGACTTTTTCTCCTACTCAGAAGCTTCTATTTCGACCAATTTCAGGCATTAAAATGACTCTAAACTCACTTAATTTAGTTCCAAAAGTGATAATTCACAAGCAATAGTCATTTACAGTCAAAAAATTAAACATTAAAAAATTATAATTTCTGACCATCTGGAGACAGTTCGACAGGTCACGGGTCATCGTTTTTCATCAGAAAATTGATTTTTTGGACTGTAGAAAAATTGATTCAAAATGTCATTTGGATTGTGCCTCATGTTGAATAACTACTTTTTAAAGCCTCAATGTGACCAAAATTGACATTTTTACAGACTTTTTCTCCTACTCAGAAGCTTCGATTTCGACAAATTTCAGGCATTAAAATGACTCTAAACTCACTTAATTTAGTTCCAAAAGTGATAATTCACAAGCAATAGTCATTTACAGTCAAAAAATTAAACATTAAAAAATTATAATTTCTGACCATCTGGAGACAGTTCGACAGGTCGCGGGTCATCGTTTTTCATCAGAAAATTGATTTTTTGGACTGTAGAAAAATTGATTCAAAATGTCTTTTGGATTGTGCCTCATGTTGAATAACTACTTTTTAAAGCCTCAATGTGACCTAAATTGCCATTTTTACAGACTTTTTCTCCTACTCAGAAGCTTCTATTTAGACCAATTTCAGGCATTAAAATTACTCTAAACTCACTCAATTTAGTTCCAAAAGTGATAATTCACAAGCAATAGTCATTTACAGTCAAAAAATTAAACATTAAAAAATTATAATTTCTGACCATCTGGAGACAGTTCGACAGGTCACGGGTCATCGTTTTTCATCAAAAAATTGATTTTTTGGACTGTAGAAAAATTGATTCAAAATGTCATTTGGATTGTGCCTCATGTTGAATAACTACTTCTTAAAGCCTCAATGTGACCTAAATTGCCATTTTTACAGACTTTTTCTCCTACTCAGAAGCTTCTATTTAGACCAATTTCAGTCATTAAAATGACTCTAAACTCACTCAATTTAGTTCCAAAAGTGATAATTCACAAGCAATAGTCATTTACAGTCAAAAAATTAAACATTAAAAAATTATAATTTCTGACCATCTGGAGACAGTTCGACAGGTCACGGGTCATCGTTTTTCATCAGAAAATTGATTTTTTGGACTGTAGAAAAATTGATTCAAAATGTCATTTGGATTGTGCCTCATGTTGAATAACTACTTTTTAAAGCCTCAATGTGACCTAAATTGCCATTTTTACAGACTTTTTCTCCTACTCAGAAGCTTCTATTTAGACCAATTTCAGGCATTAAAATGACTCTAAACTCACTCAATTTAGTTCCAAAAGTGATAATTCACAAGCAATAGTCATTTACAGTCAAAAAATTAAACATTAAAAAATTATAATTTCTGACCATCTGGAGACAGTTCCACAGGTCACGGGTCATCGTTTTTCATCAGAAAATTGATTTTTTGGACTGTAGAAAAATTGATTCAAAATGTCATTTGGATTGTGCCTCATGTTGAATAACTACTTTTTAAAGCCTCAATGTGACCAAAATTGACATTTTTACAGACTTTTTCTCCTACTCAGAAGCTTCTATTTCGACCAATTTCAGGCATTAAAATGACTCTAAACTCACTTAATTTAGTTCCAAAAGTGATTATTCACAAGCAATAGTCATTTACAGTCAAAAAATTAAACATTAAAAAATTATAATTTCTGACCATCTGGAGACAGTTCCACAGGTCGCGGGTCATCGTTTTTCATCAGAAAATTGATTTTTTGGACTGTAGAAAAATTGATTCAAAATGTCATTTGGATTGTGCCTCATGTTGAATAACTACTTTTTAAAGCCTCAATGTGACCTAAATTGCCATTTTTACAGACTTTTTCTCCTACTCAGAAGCTTCTATTTAGACCAATTTCAGGCATTAAAATTACTCTAAACTCACTCAATTTAGTTCCAAAAGTGATAATTCACAAGCAATAGTCATTTACAGTCAAAAAATTAAACATTAAAAAATTATAATTTCTGACCATCTGGAGACAGTTCGACAGGTCACGGGTCATCGTTTTTCATCAGAAAATTGATTTTTTGGACTGTAGAAAAATTGATTCAAAATGTCATTTGGATTGTGCCTCATGTTGAATAACTACTTTTTAAAGCCTCAATGTGACCAAAATTGACATTTTTACAGACTTTTTCTCCTACTCAGAAGCTTCTATTTCGACCAATTTCAGGCATTAAAATGACTCTAAACTCACTCAATTTAGTTCCAAAAGTGATAATTCACAAGCAATAGTCATTTACAGTCAAAAAATTAAACATTAAAAAATTATAATTTCTGACCATCTGGAGACAGTTCGACAGGTCACGGGTCATCGTTTTTCATCAGAAAATTGATTTTTTGGACTGTAGAAAAATTGATTCAAAATGTCATTTGGATTGTGCCTCATGTTGAATAACTACTTTTTAAAGCCTCAATGTGACCAAAATTGACATTTTTACAGACTTTTTCTCCTACTCAGAAGCTTCTATTTCGACCAATTTCAGGCATTAAAATGACTCTAAACTCACTTAATTTAGTTCCAAAAGTGATAATTCACAAGCAATAGTCATTTACAGTCAAAAAATTAAACATTAAAAAATTATAATTTCTGACCATCTGGAGACAGTTCGACAGGTCGCGGGTCATCGTTTTTCATCAGAAAATTGATTTTTTGGACTGTAGAAAAATTGATTCAAAATGTCATTTGGATTGTGCCTCATGTTGAATAACTACTTTTTAAAGCCTCAATGTGACCTAAATTGCCATTTTTACAGACTTTTTCTCCTACTCAGAAGCTTCTATTTAGACCAATTTCAGGCATTAAAATTACTCTAAACTCACTCAATTTAGTTCCAAAAGTGATAATTCACAAGCAATAGTCATTTACAGTCAAAAAATTAAACATTAAAAAATTATAATTTCTGACCATCTGGAGACAGTTCGACAGGTCACGGGTCATCGTTTTTCATCAAAAAATTTATTTTTTGGACTGTAGAAAAATTGATTCAAAATGTCATTTGGATTGTGCCTCATGTTGAATAACTACTTCTTAAAGCCTCAATGTGACCTAAATTGCCATTTTTACAGACTTTTTCTCCTACTCAGAAGCTTCTATTTCGACCAATTTCAGGCATTAAAATGACTCTAAACTCACTTAATTTAGTTCCAAAAGTGATTATTCACAAGCAATAGTCATTTACAGTCAAAAAATTAAACATTAAAAAATTATAATTTCTGACCATCTGGAGACAGTTCCACAGGTCGCGGGTCATCGTTTTTCATCAGAAAATTGATTTTTTGGACTGTAGAAAAATTGATTCAAAATGTCATTTGGATTGTGCCTCATGTTGAATAACTACTTTTTAAAGCCTCAATGTGACCTAAATTGCCATTTTTACAGACTTTTTCTCCTACTCAGAAGCTTCTATTTAGACCAATTTCAGGCATTAAAATTACTCTAAACTCACTCAATTTAGTTCCAAAAGTGATAATTCACAAGCAATAGTCATTTACAGTCAAAAAATTAAACATTAAAAAATTATAATTTCTGACCATCTGGAGACAGTTCGACAGGTCACGGGTCATCGTTTTTCATCAGAAAATTGATTTTTTGGACTGTAGAAAAATTGATTCAAAATGTCATTTGGATTGTGCCTCATGTTGAATAACTACTTTTTAAAGCCTCAATGTGACCAAAATTGACATTTTTACAGACTTTTTCTCCTACTCAGAAGCTTCTATTTCGACCAATTTCAGGCATTAAAATGACTCTAAACTCACTTAATTTAGTTTCAAAAGTGATTATTCACAAGCAATAGTCATTTACAGTCAAAAAATTAAACATTAAAAAATGATAATTTCTGACCATCTGGAGACAGTTCGACAGGTCACGGGTCATCGTTTTTCATCAGAAAATTGATTTTTTGGACTGTAGAAAAATTGATTCAAAATGTCATTTGGATTGTGCCTCATGTTGAATAACTACTTTTTAAAGCCTCAATGTGACCTAAATTGCCATTTTTACAGACTTTTTCTCCTCCTCAGAAGCTTCTATTTCGACCAATTTCAGGCATTAAAATGACTCTAAACTCACTCAATTTAGTTCCAAAAGTGATAATTCACAAGCAATAGTCATTTACAGTCAAAAAATTAAACATTAAAAAATTATAATTTCTGACCATCTGGAGACAGTTCGACAGGTCACGGGTCATCGTTTTTCATCAGAAAATTGATTTTTTGGACTGTAGAAAAATAGATTCAAAATGTCATTTGGATTGTGCCTCATGTTGAATAACTACTTTTTAAAGCCTCAATGTGACCTAAATTGCCATTTTTACAGACTTTTTCTCCTCCTCAGAAGCTTCTATTTCGACCAATTTCAGGCATTAAAATGACTCTAAACTCACTCAATTTAGTTCCAAAAGTGATAATTCACAAGCAATAGTCATTTACAGTCAAAAAATTAAACATTAAAAAATTATAATTTCTGACCATCTGGAGACAGTTCGACAGGTCACGGGTCATCGTTTTTCATCAGAAAATTGATTTTTGGACTGTAGAAAAATTGATTCAAAATGTCATTTGGATTGTGCCTCATGTTGAATAACTACTTTTTAAAGCCTCAATGTGACCAAAATTGACATTTTTACAGACTTTTTCTCCTACTCAGAAGCTTCTATTTCGACCAATTTCAGGCATTAAAATGACTCTAAACTCACTTAATTTTGTTCCAAAAGTGATAATTCACAAGCAATAGTCATTTACAGTCAAAAAATTAAACATTAAAAAATTATAATTTCTGACCATCTGGAGACAGTTCGACAGGTCACGGGTCATTGTTTTTCATCAGAAAATTGATTTTTTGGACTGTAGAAAAATTGATTCAAAATGTCATTTGGATTGTGCCTCATGTTGAATAACTACTTTTTAAAGCCTCAATGTGACCAAAATTGACATTTTACAGACTTTTTCTCTTACTCAGAAGCTTCTATTTCGACCAATTTCAGGCATTAAAATGACTCTAAACTCACTTAATTTAGTTCCAAAAGTGATAATTCACAAGCAATAGTCATTTACAGTCAAAAAATTAAACATTAAAAAATTACCATTTCCGACCATCTGGAGACAGTTCGACAGGTCACGGGTCATCGTTTTTCATCAGAAAATTGATTTTTTGGACTGTAGAAAAATTGATTCAAAATGTCATTTGGATTGTGCCTCATGTTGAATAATTTTCTTTTTAAAGCCTCAGTGTGACCAAAATTGCCATTTTTACAGACTTTTTCTCCTACTCAGAAGCTTCTATTTCGACCAATTTCAGGCATTAAAATGACTCTAAACTCACTTAATTTTGTTCCAAAAGTGATAATTCACAAGCAATAGTCATTTACAGTCAAAAAATTAAACATTAAAAAATTATAATTTCTGACCATCTGGAGACAGTTCGACAGGTCACGGGTCATCGTTTTTCATCAGAAAATTGATTTTTTGGACTGTAGAAAAATTGATTCAAAATGTCATTTGGATTGTGCCTCATGTTGAATAACTACTTTTTAAAGCCTCAATGTGACCAAAATTGACATTTTTACAGACTTTTTCTCCTACTCAGAAGCTTCTATTTCGACCAATTTCAGGCATTAAAATGACTCTAAACTCACTTAATTTTGTTCCAAAAGTGATAATTCACAAGCAATAGTCATTTACAGTCAAAAAATTAAACATTAAAACATTATAATTTCTGACCATCTGGAGACAGTTCGACAGGTCACGGGTCATTGTTTTTCATCAGAAAATTGATTTTTTGGACTGTAGAAAAATTGATTCAAAATGTCATTTGGATTGTGCCTCATGTTGAATAACTACTTTTTAAAGCCTCAATGTGACCAAAATTGACATTTTTACAGACTTTTTCTCCTACTCAGAAGCTTCTATTTCGACCAATTTCAGGCATTAAAATGACTCTAAACTCACTTAATTTAGTTCCAAAAGTGATAATTCACAAGCAATAGTCATTTACAGTCAAAAAATTAAACATTAAAAAATTACCATTTCCGACCATCTGGAGACAGTTCGACAGGTCACGGGTCATCGTTTTTCATCAGAAAATTGATTTTTTGGACTGTAGAAAAATTGATTCAAAATGTCATTTGGATTGTGCCTCATGTTGAATAATTTTCTTTTTAAAGCCTCAGTGTGACCAAAATTGCCATTTTTACAGACTTTTTCTCCTACTCAGAAGCTTCTATTTCGACCAATTTCAGGCATTAAAATGACTCTAAACTCACTTAATTTTGTTCCAAAAGTGATAATTCACAAGCAATAGTCATTTACAGTCAAAAAATTAAACATTAAAAAATTATAATTTCTGACCATCTGGAGACAGTTCGACAGGTCACGGGTCATCGTTTTTCATCAGAAAATTGATTGTTTGGACTGTAGAAAAATTGATTCAAAATGTCATTTCGATTTGTGCCTCATGTTTAATAACTACTTTTTAAAGCCTCAATGTGACCAAAATTGACATTTTTACAGACTTTTTCTCCTACTCAGAAGCTTCTATTTCGACCAATTTCAGGCATTAAAATGACTCGAAACTCACTCAATTTAGTTCCAAAAGTGATAATTCACATGCAATAGTCATTTATAGTCAAAAAATTAAACATTAAAAATTATAATTTCTGACCATCTGGAGACAGTTCGACAGGTCGCGGGTCATCGTTTTTCTTCAGAAAATGGATTTTTGGACTGTAGAAAAATTGATTCAAAATGTCATTTGGATTGTGCCTCATGTTGAATAACTACTTTTTAAAGCCTCAATGTGACCAAAATTGCCATTTTTACAGACTTTTTCTCCTACTCAGAAGCTTCTATTTCGACCAATTTCAGGCATTAAAATGACTCTAAACTCACTTAATTTAGTTCCAAAAGTGATAATTCACAAGCAATAGTCATTTACAGTCAAAAAATAAACATTAAAAAATTATAATTTCTGACCATCTGGAGACAGTTCGACAGGTCGCGGGTCATCGTTTTTCATCAGAAAATTGATTTTTTGGACTGTAGAAAAATTGATTCAAAATGTCATTTGGATTGTGCCTCATGTTGAATAACTACTTTTTAAAGCCTTAATGTGACCTAAATTGCCATTTTTACAGACTTTTTCTCCTACTCAGAAGCTTCTATTTAGACCAATTTCAGTCATTAAAATGACTCTAAACTCACTCAATTTAGTTCCAAAAGTGATAATTCACAAGCAATAGTCATTTACAGTCAAAAAATTAAACATTAAAAAATTATAATTTCTGACCATCTGGAGACAGTTCGACAGGTCACGGGTCATCGTTTTTCATCAGAACATTGATTTTTTGGACTGTAGAAAAATTGATTCAAAATGTCATTTGGATTGTGCCTCATGTTGAATAACTACTTTTTAAAGCCTCAATGTGACCTAAATTGCCATTTTTACAGACTTTTTCTCCTACTCAGAAGCTTCTATTTAGACCAATTTCAGGCATTAAAATGACTCTAAACTCACTCAATTTAGTTCCAAAAGTGATAATTCACAAGCAATAGTCATTTACAGTCAAAAAATTAAACATTAAAAAATTATAATTTCTGACCATCTGGAGACAGTTCGACAGGTCACGGGTCATCGTTTTTCATCAGAAAATTGATTTTTTGGACTGTAGAAAAATTGATTCAAAATGTCATTTGGATTGTGCCTCATGTTGAATAACTACTTTTAAAGCCTCAATGTGACCAAAATTGACATTTTTACAGACTTTTTCTCCTACTCAGAAGCTTCTATTTAGACCAATTTCAGGCATTAAAATGACTCTAAACTCACTCAATTTAGTTCCAAAAGTGATAATTCACAAGCAATAGTCATTTACAGTCAAAAAATTAAACATTAAAAAATTATAATTTCTGACCATCTGGAGACAGTTCGACAGGTCACGGGTCATCGTTTTTCATCAGAAAATTGATTTTTGGACTGTAGAAAAATTGATTCAAAATGTCATTTGGATTGTGCCTCATGTTGAATAACTACTTTTTAAAGCCTCAATGTGACCTAAATTGCCATTTTACAGACTTTTTCTCCTACTCAGAAGCTTCTATTTAGACCAATTTCAGGCATTAAAATGACTCTAAACTCACTCAATTTAGTTCCAAAAGTGATAATTCACAAGCAATAGTCATTTACAGTCAAAAAATTAAACATTAAAAAATTATAATTTCTGACCATCTGGAGACAGTTCGACAGGTCACGGGTCATCGTTTTTCATCAAAAAATTTATTTTTTGGACTGTAGAAAAATTGATTCAAAATGTCATTTGGATTGTGCCTCATGTTGAATAACTACTTCTTAAAGCCTCAATGTGACCTAAATTGCCATTTTTACAGACTTTTTCTCCTACTCAGAAGCTTCTATTTCGACCAATTTCAGGCATTAAAATGACTCTAAACTCACTTAATTTAGTTCCAAAAGTGATTATTCACAAGCAATAGTCATTTACAGTCAAAAAATTAAACATTAAAAAATTATAATTTCTGACCATCTGGAGACAGTTCCACAGGTCGCGGGTCATCGTTTTTCATCAGAAAATTGATTTTTTGGACTGTAGAAAAATTGATTCAAAATGTCATTTGGATTGTGCCTCATGTTGAATAACTACTTTTTAAAGCCTCAATGTGACCTAAATTGCCATTTTTACAGACTTTTTCTCCTACTCAGAAGCTTCTATTTAGACCAATTTCAGGCATTAAAATTACTCTAAACTCACTCAATTTAGTTCCAAAAGTGATAATTCACAAGCAATAGTCATTTACAGTCAAAAAATTAAACATTAAAAAATTATAATTTCTGACCATCTGGAGACAGTTCGACAGGTCACGGGTCATCGTTTTTCATCAGAAAATTGATTTTTTGGACTGTAGAAAAATTGATTCAAAATGTCATTTGGATTGTGCCTCATGTTGAATAACTACTTTTTAAAGCCTCAATGTGACCAAAATTGACATTTTTACAGACTTTTCTCCTACTCAGAAGCTTCTATTTCGACCAATTTCAGGCATTAAAATGACTCTAAACTCACTTAATTTAGTTTCAAAAGTGATTATTCACAAGCAATAGTCATTTACAGTCAAAAAATTAAACATTAAAAAATGATAATTTCTGACCATCTGGAGACAGTTCGACAGGTCACGGGTCATCGTTTTTCATCAGAAAATTGATTTTTTGGACTGTAGAAAAATTGATTCAAAATGTCATTTGGATTGTGCCTCATGTTGAATAACTACTTTTTAAAGCCTCAATGTGACCTAAATTGCCATTTTTACAGACTTTTTCTCCTCCTCAGAAGCTTCTATTTCGACCAATTTCAGGCATTAAAATGACTCTAAACTCACTCAATTTAGTTCCAAAAGTGATAATTCACAAGCAATAGTCATTTACAGTCAAAAAATTAAACATTAAAAAATTATAATTTCTGACCATCTGGAGACAGTTCGACAGGTCACGGGTCATCGTTTTTCATCAGAAAATTGATTTTTTGGACTGTAGAAAAATTGATTCAAAATGTCATTTGGATTGTGCCTCATGTTGAATAACTACTTTTTAAAGCCTCAATGTGACCTAAATTGCCATTTTTACAGACTTTTCTCCTCCTCAGAAGCTTCTATTTCGACCAATTTCAGGCATTAAAATGACTCTAAACTCACTCAATTTAGTTCCAAAAGTGATAATTCACAAGCAATAGTCATTTACAGTCAAAAAATTAAACATTAAAAAATTATAATTTCTGACCATCTGGAGACAGTTCGACAGGTCACGGGTCATCGTTTTTCATCAGAAAATTGATTTTTTGGACTGTAGAAAAATTGATTCAAATGTCATTTGGATTGTGCCTCATGTTGAATAACTACTTTTAAAGCCTCAATGTGACCAAAATTGACATTTTTACAGACTTTTTCTCCTACTCAGAAGCTTCTATTTCGACCAATTTCAGGCATTAAAATGACTCTAAACTCACTTAATTTTGTTCCAAAAGTGATAATTCACAAGCAATAGTCATTTACAGTCAAAAAATTAAACATTAAAAAATTATAATTTCTGACCATCTGGAGACAGTTCGACAGGTCACGGGTCATTGTTTTTCATCAGAAAATTGATTTTTTGGACTGTAGAAAAATTGATTCAAAATGTCATTTGGATTGTGCCTCATGTTGAATAACTACTTTTTAAAGCCTCAATGTGACCAAAATTGACATTTTTACAGACTTTTTCTCTTACTCAGAAGCTTCTATTTCGACCAATTTCAGGCATTAAAATGACTCTAAACTCACTTAATTTAGTTCCAAAAGTGATAATTCACAAGCAATAGTCATTTACAGTCAAAAATTAAACATTAAAAAATTACCATTTCCGACCATCTGGAGACAGTTCGACAGGTCACGGGTCATCGTTTTTCATCAGAAAATTGATTTTTTGGACTGTAGAAAAATTGATTCAAAATGTCATTTGGATTGTGCCTCATGTTGAATAATTTTCTTTTTAAAGCCTCAGTGTGACCAAAATTGCCATTTTTACAGACTTTTTCTCCTACTCAGAAGCTTCTATTTCGACCAATTTCAGGCATTAAAATGACTCTAAACTCACTTAATTTTGTTCCAAAAGTGATAATTCACAAGCAATAGTCATTTACAGTCAAAAAATTAAACATTAAAAAATTTATAATTTCTGACCATCTGGAGACAGTTCGACAGGTCACGGGTCATCGTTTTTCATCAGAAAATTGATTTTTGGACTGTAGAAAAATTGATTCAAAATGTCATTTGGATTGTGCCTCATGTTGAATAACTACTTTTTAAAGCCTCAATGTGACCAAAATTGACATTTTTACAGACTTTTTCTCCTACTCAGAAGCTTCTATTTCGACCAATTTCAGGCATTAAAATGACTCTAAACTCACTTAATTTTGTTCCAAAAGTGATAATTCACAAGCAATAGTCATTTACAGTCAAAAAATTAAACATTAAAACATTATAATTTCTGACCATCTGGAGACAGTTCGACAGGTCACGGGTCATTGTTTTTCATCAGAAAATTGATTTTTTGGACTGTAGAAAAATTGATTCAAAATGTCATTTGGATTGTGCCTCATGTTGAATAACTACTTTTTAAAGCCTCAATGTGACCAAAATTGACATTTTTACAGACTTTTTCTCCTACTCAGAAGCTTCTATTTCGACCAATTTCAGGCATTAAAATGACTCTAAACTCACTTAATTTAGTTCCAAAAGTGATAATTCACAAGCAATAGTCATTTACAGTCAAAAATTAAACATTAAAAAATTACCATTTCCGACCATCTGGAGACAGTTCGACAGGTCACGGGTCATCGTTTTTCATCAGAAAATTGATTTTTTGGACTGTAGAAAAATTGATTCAAAATGTCATTTGGATTGTGCCTCATGTTGAATAATTTTCTTTTTAAAGCCTCAGTGTGACCAAAATTGCCATTTTTACAGACTTTTTCTCCTACTCAGAAGCTTCTATTTCGACCAATTTCAGGCATTAAAATGACTCTAAACTCACTTAATTTTGTTCCAAAAGTGATAATTCACAAGCAATAGTCATTTACAGTCAAAAAATTATACATTAAAAAATTATAATTTCTGACCATCTGGAGACAGTTCGACAGGTCACGGGTCATCGTTTTTCATCAGAAAATTGATTGTTTGGACTGTAGAAAAATTGATTCAAAATGTCATTTCGATTGTGCCTCATGTTTAATAACTACTTTTTAAAGCCTCAATGTGACCAAAATTGACATTTTTACAGACTTTTTCTCCTACTCAGAAGCTTCTATTTCGACCAATTTCAGGCATTAAAATGACTCGAAACTCACTCAATTTAGTTCCAAAAGTGATAATTCACATGCAATAGTCATTTATAGTCAAAAAATTAAACATTAAAAAATTATAATTTCTGACCATCTGGAGACAGTTCGACAGGTCGCGGGTCATCGTTTTTCTTCAGAAAATGGATTTTTTGGACTGTAGAAAATTGATTCAAAATGTCATTTGGATTGTGCCTCATGTTGAATAACTACTTTTTAAAGCCTCAATGTGACCAAAATTGCCATTTTTACAGACTTTTTCTCCTACTCAGAAGCTTCTATTTCGACCAATTTCAGGCATTAAAATGACTCTAAACTCACTTAATTTAGTTCCAAAAGTGATAATTCACAAGCAATAGTCATTTACAGTCAAAAAATTAAACATTAAAAAATTATAATTTCTGACCATCTGGAGACAGTTCGACGGTCGCGGGTCATCGTTTTTCATCAGAAAATTGATTTTTTGGACTGTAGAAAAATTGATTCAAAATGTCATTTGGATTGTGCCTCATGTTGAATAACTACTTTTTAAAGCCTTAATGTGACCTAAATTGCCATTTTTACAGACTTTTTCTCCTACTCAGAAGCTTCTATTTAGACCAATTTCAGTCATTAAAATGACTCTAAACTCACTCAATTTAGTTCCAAAAGTGATAATTCACAAGCAATAGTCATTTACAGTCAAAAAATTAAACATTAAAAAATTATAATTTCTGACCATCTGGAGACAGTTCGACAGGTCACGGGTCATCGTTTTTCATCAGAACATTGATTTTTTGGACTGTAGAAAAATTGATTCAAAATGTCATTTGGATTGTGCCTCATGTTGAATAACTACTTTTTAAAGCCTCAATGTGACCTAAATTGCCATTTTTACAGACTTTTTCTCCTACTCAGAAGCTTCTATTTAGACCAATTTCAGGCATTAAAATGACTCTAAACTCACTCAATTTAGTTCCAAAAGTGATAATTCACAAGCAATAGTCATTTACAGTCAAAAAATTAAACATTAAAAAATTATAATTTCTGACCATCTGGAGACAGTTCGACAGGTCACGGGGTCATCGTTTTTCATCAGAAAATTGATTTTTTGGACTGTAGAAAAATTGATTCAAAATGTCATTTGGATTGTGCCTCATGTTGAATAACTACTTTTTAAAGCCTCAATGTGACCAAAATTGACATTTTTACAGACTTTTTCTCCTACTCAGAAGCTTCTATTTAGACCAATTTCAGGCATTAAAATGACTCTAAACTCACTCAATTTAGTTCCAAAAGTGATAATTCACAAGCAATAGTCATTTACAGTCAAAAAATTAAACATTAAAAATTATAATTTCTGACCATCTGGAGACAGTTCGACAGGTCACGGGTCATCGTTTTTCATCAGAAAATTGATTTTTTGGACTGTAGAAAAATTGATTCAAAATGTCATTTGGATTGTGCCTCATGTTGAATAACTACTTTTTAAAGCCTCAATGTGACCTAAATTGCCATTTTTACAGACTTTTTCTCCTACTCAGAAGCTTCTATTTAGACCAATTTTCAGGCATTAAAATGACTCTAAACTCACTCAATTTAGTTCCAAAAGTGATAATTCACAAGCAATAGTCATTTACAGTCAAAAATTAAACATTAAAAAATTATAATTTCTGACCATCTGGAGACAGTTCGACAGGTCACGGGTCATCGTTTTTCATCAGAAAATGATTTTTTGGACTGTAGAAAATTGATTCAAAATGTCATTTGGATTGTGCCTCATGTTGAATAACTACTTTTTAAAGCCTCAATGTGACTGAAATTGACATTTTTACAGACTTTTTCTCGTACTCAGAAGCTTCTATTTCGACCAATTTCAGGCATTAAAATGACTCTAAACTCACTTAATTTAGTTCCAAAAGTGATAATTCACAAGCAATAGTCATTTACAGTCAAAAAATTAAACATTAAAAAATTATAATTTCTGACCATCTGGAGACAGTTCGACAGGTCGCGGGTCATCGTTTTTCATCAGAAAATTGATTTTTTGGACTGTAGAAAAATTGATTCAAAATGTCATTTGGATTGTGCCTCATGTTGAATAACTACTTTTTAAAGCCTCAATGTGACCTAAATTGCCATTTTTACAGACTTTTTCTCCTACTCAGAAGCTTCTATTTAGAAAATTTCAGGCATTAAAATGACTCTAAACTCACTCAATTTAGTTCCAAAAGTGATAATTCACAAGCAATAGTCATTTACAGTCAAAAAATTTAAACATTAAAAAATTATAATTTCTGACCATCTGGAGACAGTTCGACAGGTCACGGGTCATCGTTTTTCATCAGAAAATTGATTTTTTGGACTGTAGAAAAATTGATTCAAAATGTCATTTGGATTGTGCCTCATGTTGAATAACTACTTTTTAAAGCCTCAATGTGACTGAAATTGACATTTTTACAGACTTTTTCTCGTACTCAGAAGCTTCTATTTTGACCAATTTCAGGCATTAAAATGACTCTAAACTCACTTAATTTAGTTCCAAAAGTGATAATTCACAAGCAATAGTCATTTACAGTCAAAAATTAAACATTAAAAAATTATAATTTCTGACCATCTGGAGACAGTTCGACAGGTCACGGGTCATCGTTTTTCATCAGAAAATTGATTTTTGGACTGTAGAAAATTGATTCAAATGTCATTTGGATTGTGCCTCATGTTGAATAACTACTTTTTAAAGCCTCAATGTGACCTAAATTGCCATTTTTACAGACTTTTTCTCCTACTCAGAAGCTTCTATTTAGACCAATTTCAGTCATTAAAATGACTCTAAACTCACTCAATTTAGTTCCAAAAGTGATAATTCACAAGCAATAGTCATTTACAGTCAAAAAATTAAACATTAAAAAATTATAATTTCTGACCATCTGGAGACAGTTCGACAGGTCACGGGTCATCGTTTTTCATCAGAAAATTGATTTTTTGGACTGTAGAAAAATTGATTCAAAATGTCATTTGGATTGTGCCTCATGTTGAATAACTACTTTTTAAAGCCTCAATGAGACCAAAATTGACATTTTTAAAGACTTTTTCTCCTACTCAGAAGCTTCTATTTCGACCAATTTCAGGCATTAAAATGACTCTAAACTCACTTTAATTTAGTTCCAAAAGTGATAATTCACAAGCAATAGTCATTTACAGTCAAAAAATTAAACATTAAAAAATTATAATTTCTGACCATCTGGAGACAGTTCGACAGGGCACGGGTCATCGTTTTTCATCAGAAAATTGATTTTTGGACTGTAGAAAAATTGATTCAAATGTCATTTGGATTGTGCCTCATGTTGAATAACTACTTTTTAAAGCCTCAATGTGACCAAAATTGACATTTTTACAGACTTTTTCTCCTACTCAGAAGCTTCTATTTCGACCAATTTCAGGCATTAAAATGACTCTAAACTCACTTAATTTTGTTCCAAAAGTGATAATTCACAAGCAATAGTCATTTACAGTCAAAAAATTAAACATTAAAAAATTATAATTTCTGACCATCTGGAGACAGTTCGACAGGTCACGGGTCATTGTTTTTCATCAGAAAATTGATTTTTTGGACTGTAGAAAAATTGATTCAAAATGTCATTTGGATTGTGCCTCATGTTGAATAATTTTCTTTTTAAAGCCTCAGTGTGACCAAAATTGCCATTTTTACAGACTTTTTCTCCTACTCAGAAGCTTCTATTTCGACCAATTTCAGGCATTAAAATGACTCTAAACTCACTTAATTTTGTTCCAAAAGTGATAATTCACAAGCAATAGTCATTTACAGTCAAAAAATTAAACATTAAAAAATTATAATTTCTGACCATCTGGAGACAGTTCGACAGGTCACGGGTCATCGTTTTTCATCAGAAAATTGATTTTTTGGACTGTAGAAAAATTGATTCAAAATGTCATTTGGATTGTGCCTCATGTTGAATAACTACTTTTTAAAGCCTCAATGTGACCAAAATTGACATTTTTACAGACTTTTTCTCCTACTCAGAAGCTTCTATTTCGACCAATTTCAGGCATTAAAATGACTCTAAACTCACTTAATTTTGTTCCAAAAGTGATAATTCACAAGCAATAGTCATTTACAGTCAAAAAATTAAACATTAAAAAATTATAATTTCTGACCATCTGGAGACAGTTCGACAGGTCACGGGTCATCGTTTTTCATCAGAAAATTGATTTTTTGGACTGTAGAAAAATTGATTCAAAATGTCATTTGGATTGTGCCTCATGTTTAATAACTACTTTTTAAAGCCTCAATGTGACCAAAATTGACATTTTTACAGACTTTTTCTCCTACTCAGAAGCTTCTATTTCGACCAATTTCAGGCATTAAAATGACTCTAAACTCACTCAATTTAGTTCCAAAAGTGATAATTCACAAGCAATAGTCATTTATAGTCAAAAAATTAAACATTAAAAAATTATAATTTCTGACCATCTGGAGACAGTTCGACAGGTCGCGGGTCATCGTTTTTCATCAGAAAATTGATTTTTTGGATTGTAGAAAAATTGATTCAAAATGTCATTTGGATTGTGCCTCATGTTGAATAACTACTTTTAAAGCCTCAATGTGACCGAAATGACATTTTTACAGACTTTTTCTCGTACTCAGAAGCTTCTATTTCGACCAATTTCAGGCATTAAAATGACTCTAAACTCACTTAATTTAGTTCCAAAAGTGATAATTCACAAGCAATAGTCATTTACAGTCAAAAAATTAAACATTAAAAAATTATAATTTCTGACCATCTGGAGACAGTTCGACAGGTCACGGGTCATCGTTTTTCATCAGAAAACTGATTTTTTGGACTGTAGAAAAATTGATTCAAAATGTCATTTGGATTGTGCCTCATGTTGAATAACTACTTTTTAAAGCCTCAATGTGACCAAAATTGACATTTTTACAGACTTTTTCTCCTACTCAGAAGCTTCGATTTCGACAAATTTCAGGCATTAAAATGACTCTAAACTCACTTAATTTAGTTCCAAAAGTGATAATTCACAAGCAATAGTCATTTACAGTCAAAAAATTAAACATTAAAAAATTATAATTTCTGACCATCTGGAGACAGTTCGACAGGTCACGGGTCATCGTTTTTCATCAGAAAATTGATTTTTTGGACTGTAGAAAAATTGATTCAAAATGTCATTTGGATTGTGCCTCATGTTGAATAACTACTTTTTAAAGCCTCAATGTGACCGAAATTGACATTTTTACAGACTTTTTCTCGTACTCAGAAGCTTCTATTTCGACCAATTTCAGGCATTAAAATGACTCTAAACTCACTTAATTTAGTTCCAAAAGTGATAATTCACAAGCAATAGTCATTTACAGTCAAAAAATTAAACATTAAAAAATTATAATTTCTGACCATCTGGAGACAGTTCGACAGGTCACGGGTCATCGTTTTTCATCAGAAAACTGATTTTTTGGACTGTAGAAAAATTGATTCAAAATGTCATTTGGATTGTGCCTCATGTTGAATAACTACTTTTTAAAGCCTCAATGTGACCAAAATTGACATTTTTACAGACTTTTTTCTCCTACTCAGATGCTTCGATTTCGACAAATTTCAGGCATTAAAATGACTCGAAACTCACTTAATTTAGTTCCAAAAGTGATAATTCACAAGCAATAGTCATTTACAGTCAAAAAATTAAACATTAAAAAATTATAATTTCTGACCATCTGGAGACAGTTCGACAGGTCGCGGGTCATCGTTTTTCATCAGAAAATTGATTTTTTGGACTGTAGAAAAATTGATTCAAAATGTCATTTGGATTGTGCCTCATGTTGAATAACTACTTTTTAAAGCCTCAATGTGACCTAAATTGCCATTTTTACAGACTTTTTCTCCTACTCAGAAGCTTCTATTTAGACCAATTTCAGGCATTAAAATTACTCTAAACTCACTCAATTTAGTTCCAAAAGTGATAATTCACAAGCAATAGTCATTTACAGTCAAAAAATTAAACATTAAAAAATTATAATTTCTGACCATCTGGAGACAGTTCGACAGGTCACGGGTCATCGTTTTTCATCAAAAAATTGATTTTTTGGACTGTAGAAAAATTGATTCAAAATGTCATTTGGATTGTGCCTCATGTTGAATAACTACTTCTTAAAGCCTCAATGTGACCTAAATTGCCATTTTTACAGACTTTTTCTCCTACTCAGAAGCTTCTATTTAGACAATTTCAGTCATTAAAATGACTCTAAACTCACTCAATTTAGTTCCAAAAGTGATAATTCACAAGCAATAGTCATTTACAGTCAAAAAATTAAACATTAAAAAATTATAATTTCTGACCATCTGGAGACAGTTCGACAGGTCACGGGTCATCGTTTTTCATCAGAAAATTGATTTTTTGGACTGTAGAAAAATTGATTCAAAATGTCATTTGGATTGTGCCTCATTTTGAATAACTACTTTTTAAAGCCTCAATGTGACCAAATTGACATTTTTACAGACTTTTTCTCCTACTCAGAAGCTTCTATTTCGACCAATTTCAGGCATTAAAATGACTCTAAACTCACTTAATTTAGTTCCAAAAGTGATAATTCACAAGCAATAGTCATTTACAGTCAAAAAATTAAACATTAAAAAATTATAATTTCTGACCATCTGGAGACAGTTCGACAGGTCGCGGGTCATCGTTTTTCATCAGAAAATGGATTTTTTTGGACTGTAGAAAAATTGATTCAAAATGTCATTTGGATTGTGCCTCATGTTGAATAACTACTTTTAAAGCCTCAATGTGACCTAAATTGCCATTTTTACAGACTTTTTCTCCTACTCAGAAGCTTCTATTTAGACCAATTTCAGGCATTAAAATGACTCTAAACTCACTTAATTTAGTTCCAAAAGTGATAATTCACAAGCAATAGTCATTTACAGTCAAAAAATTAAACATTAAAAAATTATAATTTCTGACCATCTGGAGACAGTTCGACAGGTCGCGGGTCATCGTTTTTCATCAGAAAATTGATTTTTTGGACTGTAGAAAAATTGATTCAAAATGTCATTTGGATTGTGCCTCATGTTGAATAACTACTTTTTAAAGCCTCAATGTGACCTAAATTGCCATTTTTACAGACTTTTTCTCCTACTCAGAAGCTTCTATTTAGACCAATTTCAGGCATTAAAATTACTCTAAACTCACTCAATTTAGTTCCAAAAGTGATAATTCACAAGCAATAGTCATTTACAGTCAAAAAATTAAACATTAAAAAATTATAATTTCTGACCATCTGGAGACAGTTCGACAGGTCACGGGTCATCGTTTTTCATCAAAAAATTGATTTTTTGGACTGTAGAAAAATTGATTCAAAATGTCATTTGGATTGTGCCTCATGTTGAATAACTACTTCTTAAAGCCTCAATGTGACCTAAATTGCCATTTTTACAGACTTTTTCTCCTACTCAGAAGCTTCTATTTAGACCAATTTCAGTCATTAAAATGACTCTAAACTCACTCAATTTAGTTCCAAAAGTGATAATTCACAAGCAATAGTCATTTACAGTCAAAAAATTAAACATTAAAAAATTATAATTTCTGACCATCTGGAGACAGTTCGACAGGTCACGGGTCATCGTTTTTCATCAGAAAATTGATTTTTTGGACTGTAGAAAAATTGATTCAAAATGTCATTTGGATTGTGCCTCATTTTGAATAACTACCTTTTAAAGCCTCAATGTGACCAAAATTTGGATTGACATTTTTACAGACTTTTTCTCCTACTCAGAAGCTTCTATTTCGACCAATTTCAGGCATTAAAATGACTCTAAACTCACTTAATTTAGTTCCAAAAGTGATAATTCACAAGCAATAGTCATTTACAGTCAAAAAATTAAACATTAAAAAATTATAATTTCTGACCATCTGGAGACAGTTCGACAGGTCACGGGTCATCGTTTTTCATCAGAAAATTGATTTTTTGGACTGTAGAAAAATTGATTCAAAATGTCATTTGGATTGTGCCTCATGTTGAATAACTACTTTTTAAAGCCTCAATGTGACCTAAATTGCCATTTTTACAGACTTTTTCTCCTACTCAGAAGCTTCTATTTAGACCAATTTCAGTCATTAAAATGACTCTAAACTCACTCAATTTAGTTCCAAAGTGATAATTCACAAGCAATAGTCATTTACAGTCAAAAAATTAAACATTAAAAAATTATAATTTCTGACCATCTGGAGACAGTTCGACAGGTCACGGGTCATCGTTTTTCATCAGAAAATTGATTTTTTGGACTGTAGAAAAATTGATTCAAAATGTCATTTGGATTGTGCCTCATGTTGAATAACTACTTTTTAAAGCCTCAATGAGACCAAAATTGACATTTTTAAAGACTTTTTCTCCTACTCAGAAGCTTCTATTTCGACCAATTTCAGGCATTAAAATGACTCTAAACTCACTTAATTTAGTTCCAAAAGTGATAATTCACAAGCAATAGTCATTTACAGTCAAAAAATTAAACATTAAAAAATTATAATTTCTGACCATCTGGAGACAGTTCGACAGGGCACGGGTCATCGTTTTTCATCAGAAAATTGATTTTTTGGACTGTAGAAAAATTGATTCAAAATGTCATTTGGATTGTGCCTCATGTTGAATAACTACTTTTTAAAGCCTCAATGTGACCAAAATTGACATTTTTACAGACTTTTTCTCCTACTCAGAAGCTTCTATTTCGACCAATTTCAGGCATTAAAATGACTCTAAACTCACTTAATTTTGTTCCAAAAGTGATAATTCACAAGCAATAGTCATTTACAGTCAAAAAATTAAACATTAAAAAATTATAATTTCTGACCATCTGGAGACAGTTCGACAGGTCACGGGTCATTGTTTTTCATCAGAAAATTGATTTTTTGGACTGTAGAAAAATTGATTCAAAATGTCATTTGGATTGTGCCTCATGTTGAATAACTACTTTTTAAAGCCTCAATGTGACCAAAATTGACATTTTTACAGACTTTTTCTCTTACTCAGAAGCTTCTATTTCGACCAATTTCAGGCATTAAAATGACTCTAAACTCACTCAATTTAGTTCCAAAAGTGATAATTCACAAGCAATAGTCATTTACAGTCAAAAAATTAAACATTAAAAAATTATAATTTCTGACCATCTGGAGACAGTTCGACAGGTCGCGGGTCATCGTTTTTCATCAGAAAATGGATTTTTTGGACTGTAGAAAAATTGATTCAAAATGTCATTTGGATTGTGCCTCATGTTGAATAACTACTTTTTAAAGCCTCAATGTGACCAAAATTGACATTTTTACAGACTTTTTCTCCTACTCAGAAGCTTCTATTTCGACCAATTTCAGGCATTAAAATGACTCTAAACTCACTTAATTTAGTTCCAAAAGTGATAATTCACAAGCAATAGTCATTTACAGTCAAAAAATTAAACAGTAAAAAATTACCATTTCCGACCATCTGGAGACAGTTCGACAGGTCACGGGTCATCGTTTTTCATCAGAAAATTGATTTTTTGGACTGTAGAAAAATTGATTCAAAATGTCATTTGGATTGTGCCTCATGTTGAATAATTTTCTTTTTAAAGCCTCAGTGTGACCAAAATTGCCATTTTTACAGACTTTTTCTCCTACTCAGAAGCTTCTATTTCGACCAATTTCAGGCATTAAAATGACTCTAAACTCACTTAATTTTGTTCCAAAAGTGATAATTCACAAGCAATAGTCATTTACAGTCAAAAAATTAAACATTAAAAAATTATAATTTCTGACCATCTGGAGACAGTTCGACAGGTCACGGGTCATCGTTTTTCATCAGAAAATTGATTTTTTTGGACTGTAGAAAAATTGATTCAAAATGTCATTTGGATTGTGCCTCATGTTGAATAACTACTTTTTAAAGCCTCAATGTGACCAAAATTGACATTTTTACAGACTTTTTCTCCTACTCAGAAGCTTCTATTTCGACCAATTTCAGGCATTAAAATGACTCTAAACTCACTTAATTTTGTTCCAAAAGTGATAATTCACAAGCAATAGTCATTTACAGTCAAAAAATTAAACATTAAAAAATTATAATTTCTGACCATCTGGAGACAGTTCGACAGGTCACGGGTCATCGTTTTTCATCAGAAAATTGATTTTTGGACTGTAGAAAAATTGATTCAAAATGTCATTTGGATTGTGCCTCATGTTTAATAACTACTTTTTAAAGCCTCAATGTGACCAAAATTGACATTTTTACAGACTTTTTCTCCTACTCAGAAGCTTCTATTTCGACCAATTTCAGGCATTAAAATGACTCTAAACTCACTCAATTTAGTTCCAAAAGTGATAATTCACAAGCAATAGTCATTTATAGTCAAAAAATTAAACATTAAAAAATTATAATTTCTGACCATCTGGAGACAGTTCGACAGGTCGCGGGTCATCGTTTTTCATCAGAAAATTGATTTTTTGGACTGTAGAAAAATTGATTCAAAATGTCATTTGGATTGTTGCCTCATGTTG